>NC_091357.1:18401122-18406122 GCF_038502225.1 Cherax quadricarinatus
TGTTGTGAATTGTATGTTGTTGGGGGTGTTGTTAATTGTATGTTGTTGGCGGTGTGTTGTGAATTGTATGTTGTTGGGGTGTTGTGAATTGTATGTTGTTGTTGTTGGGGGTGTTGTGAATTGTATTTGTTATTGTTGTTGTGAATTGTATTGTTGTTGGGGATGTTGTGAATTGTATGTTATTGTTAGTGTGTTAGTTTGTATGTTGTTAGGGGTGCTGTAATTGTGTATTGTTGGGAGTGTTGTGAATTGTATGTTGTTGGGGGTGTTGTGAATTGTATGTTGTTGGGAGTGTTGTGAATTGTATGTTGTTGGGGGTGTTGTGAATTGTATGTTTTTGGGGGTGTTGTGAATTGTATGTTGTTGGGGTATTGTGAATTGTATGTTGTTGAGGTGTTGTGAATTGTATGTTGTTGGGGGTGTTGTGAATTGCATGTTGTTGGGGGTTGTGAATTGTATGTTGTTGGGAGTGTTGTGAATTGTATGTTGTTGGGGTGCTGTGAATTGTATGTTGTTGGGGGTGTTGTGAATTGTATGTTGTTTGGATGTGTTGTGAATTGTATGTTGTTGGGGTGTTGTGAATTTTATGTAGTTGGGGGTGTTGTGAATTGTATGTTTTTGCGGGTATTGTGAAGTGTATGTTGTTGGGGTGTTGTGAATTGTATGTTTTTAGGGGTGTTGTGAATTGTATGTTGTTGGGGGTGTTGTGAATTGTATGTTGTTGGGGTGTGTTGTGAATTGTATGTTGTTGGGGGTGTTGTGAATTGTATGTTTTTGGGGTGTTGTAAACTGTATGTTGTTGGGGGCGTGTTATGAATTGTATGTTGTTGGGGTGTTGTTATGATTGTATGTTATTGTTGTGAATTGTATTGTTATTTGTGTTATTGAATTATATTTATTAGGGGATGCTGTGAATTGTATGTTGTTGGGGTGCTTGTAGATTGTATGTTGTGAGGTGTTGTTGAATTGTATGTTGTTGAGATTGTTGTGTTGTATGTTGTTGGGGATGTTGTGTTGTATGTTGTTGGGGGTGTTGTGAATTGTATGTTGTTAGGGATGTTGTGAATTGTATGTTGTTGGGGTGGTGTGAATTGTATGTTGTTCGGGGGGTGTTGTGAATTGTATATTGTTGGTTGGTGTTGTGTATGTAGCTGGGGGTGCTGAGAATTGTATGTTGGTGGGGGTGTTGTGAATTGTATGTTGTTGGGGGTGTTGTGAATTGTATGTTGTTGGGGGTGTTGTGAATTGTATGTTGTTGGGGGTGTTGTGAATTGTATGTTGTTGGGGGTGTTGTGAATTGTATGTTGTTGGGGGTGTTGTGAATTGTATGTTTAGGGGGGTGTTGTGAATTTTATGTTCGGTTTGTCGTGCTTTGTATGTTTGGGTTGTGTATTGTATTTTGGGGGTTGCTGTGAATTGTTTGTTGGAGGTTGCTGTGACTTGTATGGAGGGGTGCTGTGAATTGTACTTATGGGAGAGAAGGGGTTGCTGTGAATTGTATATTCTACGGGTCTGCTACAACGTTCTGCAAAATCCACAAATCGCCGCCTTTTCACTCCCCCACACTCCCACACCTCCCCCACACCCACACACCTTCCCCACTAAACAAGAGCTACCAGCAGACCCCCAACACTAACACAATTACTGTCGGTCAGGTATACATAAATCCAATTAAGAATATCATGGCGGAACATAGTGTGAATCTGTGATGCGTAGGGAAGGAGAGGGAAGGAGAAGGAAGGAGAGAGAATGAGAGGGAAGGAGAGAGAAGGAGATGGAAGGAGAGGGAAGGAGAGGGAAGGAGAGGGAAGGAGAAAAAAGGAGAAGGAAGAGGAGGGAAGGAGAGAGAAGGGGAGGGAAGGAGAGGGAAGGAGAGAGAAGGAGAATGAAGGAGAGGGAAGGAGAGGAAGGAAGGGAAGGAGGAGGGAGGGAAGGAGGGAAGGAAGGAGGAGGGAAGGAAGAAAGGAAAGGAGGGAGAGGGAAGGAGAGGGAAGGAGAAGGAAGGAGAGGGAAGGAGAGGAAAGGAGAGGGACAGAGAAGGAAGGAGAGAGAAGGAGAGGGAAGGAGAGAGAAGGAGAAGGAAGGAGAGGGAAGGAGAGGGAAGGAGAAAAAAGGAGAAGGAAGAAGAAGGAAGGAGAGAGAAGGAGAGGGAAGGAGAGAGAAGAAGAGGGAAGGAGAAGGAAGGAGAGGGAAGGAGAGGGAAGGAGAGAAAAGGAGAAGGAAGGAGAGGGAAGGAGAGGAAGGAGAGGAAGGAGAAGGAAGGAGGGAAGGAGGAGGAAGGAGGAAGGAAGGAGGAGGGAAGGAGAGGGAAGGAGGAGAGAGGAAGGAAGGGAAGGGAGGGAGGGAAGGAGAGGGAAGGAGAAGGAAGGATAGGGAAGAAGGAAGGAGAGGGGGGGGAAGGAAGGAAGGAAGGAAGGGAAGGAGAAGGAAGGAGGAAGGGAAGAGAGGGAAGAAGAGAGGAAGGAGGGAAGGGAGAGGGAAGGGAGAAGGAAGGAAGGGAGGGGAGGAGGAGGGAAGAAGAAGGAAGGAGGAAGGAAGGAGGAAGGGAGGAGGAGGAGGAGAGAGAAGGAGAAGGAAGGAGAGGGAAGGAGAGGGAAGGAGAGGGAAGGATAGGGAAGGAGAGGGAAGGAGAGGGAAGGGAGAGGGATGGAGGGAAGGAAAAGGAAGGAGAGGGAAGGAGAAGGATGGAAAGGGAAGGAGAGGGAAGGAGAGGGAAGGAGAAGGATGGAGAGGAAAAGAGAGGGAGGGAGAGGGAGGGAGAAGGAAGGAGACGGTAAGGAGAGGGAGGGAGAAGGGAGGAAGAGAGAGAGAGAAATGGGATGGAAGAAAAAAGAGAGAGACAAGACAGAAAAGATATGATTTAAGAAGAGGATGGAAGGAGGTAGAGAGAGAGAGAGAGAGAGAGAGAGAGAGAGAGAGAGAGAGAGAGAGAGAGAGAGAGAGAGAGAGAGAGAGAGAGAGAGAGTAGGTAAGGGAACGAATAATGGAGGTAGAGAGAGGGAGAGAGAGTAGGGAGGTAAGGAGGGAGAGAGAGAGAGAAAGTAAATGAACGAATGGAGGAAAGGAGAGGAAAATACAGAGAAAGTTGAAAGAACGGGTAGAAAGGAGAATTAGAGAAAGAGAAGATAGAGACTAGATGAAAAGAGTTAGATGGCAGCGGGAGGGAGGTAGACGGTAGGGAAGGAGGGAAGTAGATGGGAGGTACTTGGGAGGGAGGTGGGATGGAGGTCAACAATTGAACAACGGGGATGAACAGGGAGACATGTAACTTCATCAAGGGCAAAGTGAACATCGTCTGTGTTCATCCAGACGTGAGGCCCAGACACACACCTGCGTCTACAAGCACTCTGAACACCTGTTGAACACCTGTCAACACCAGTGAACACCATAGAACATTCATGTCAGTCAAATAATGTCAGATTGATATTATTATTATTATTATTATTATTATTATTATTATTATTATTATTATTATTATTATTATTATTATTATTATTATTATTATTATTATTATTATTATTATTATTATTATTATTATTATTATATTTACATCACTAGGGGAGCGGTAAACACGTAGGGATCATACAGCGCCTGAGTAATGAAGGGGTGTAATAAGGTTCCCTTCAGCTCCTAGGATCAAGAGCACGGCATGAAGGAACCTTCCTTAAGTCGATAAATGACTAATTTTTTTAAATAATCTTAGTAGATCTCTAATGATATTTATAATAATTATAATAATAATGTTATTATTATTATTAGTAGTAGTAGTGGTGGTGGTGGTAATAGTATTTGTGATAGCCGTAGTAGTGGTAGTCGTAGAAGTGGTAGTCGTAGTAGTGGTAGTCGTAGCAGTGGTAGTCGTAGCAGTGGCAGTCGTAGCAGTGGTAGTCGTAGCAGTGGTAGTCGTAGTAGTGGTAGTCGTAGCAGTGGTAGTCGTAGCAGTGACAGTCGTAGCAGTGGCAGTCGTAGCAGTGGCAGTCGTAGCAGTGGTAGTCGTAGTAGTGGCAGTCGTAGCAGTGACAGTCGTAGCAGTGGCAGTCGTAGCAGTGGCAGTCGTAGCAGTGGTAGTCGTAGTAGTGGCAGTCGTAGCAGTGACAGTCGTAGCAGTGGCAGTCGTAGCAGTGGTAGTCGTAGCAGTGGTAGTCGTAGTAGTGGTAGTCGTAGCAGTGGTAGTCGTAGTAGTGGTAGTCGTAGCAGTGGCAGTCGTAGCAGTGACAGTCGTAGCAGTGGCAGTCGTAGCAGTGGCAGTCGTAGCAGTGGTAGTCGTAGTAGTGGCAGTCGTAGCAGTGGCAGTCGTAGCAGTGGTAGTCGTAGTAGTGGCAGTCGTAGCAGTGACAGTCGTAGCAGTGGCAGTCGTAGCAGTGGCAGTCGTAGCAGTGGTAGTCGTAGCAGTGGCAGTCGTAGCAGTGGTAGTCGTAGCAGTGGCAGTCGTAGCAGTGACAGTCGTAGTAGTGGCAGTAGTAGCAGTGGCAGTCATAGTAGTGGCAGTCGTAGTAGTGGCAGTCGTAGCAGTGGCAGTCGTAGCAGTGGTAGTCGTAGTAGTGGCAGTCGTAGTAGTGGCAGTCGTAGCAGTGGCAGTCGTAGTAGTGGCAGTCGTAGTAGTGGCAGTCGTAGCAGTGGCAGTCGTAGTAGTGGCAGTCGTAGTAGTGGCAGTCGTAGCAGCGGCAGTCGTGGTAGTGGCAGTCGTAGCAGTGGCAGTCGTAGTAGTGGCAGTCGTAGTAGTGGCAGTCGTAGCAGTGGCAGTCGTAGTAGTGGCAGTCGTAGTAGTGGCAGTCGTAGCAGTGACAGTCGTAGCAGTGACAGTCGTAGCAGTGACAGTCGTAGCAGTGGCAGTCGTAGCAGTGGCAGTCGTAGCAGTGGCAGTCGTAGCAGTGACAGTCGTAGCAGTGACAGTCGTAGCAGTGGCAGTCGTAGCAGTGGCAGTCGTAGCAGTGGCAGTCGTAGCAGTGGCAGTCGTAGCAGTGACAGTCGTAGCAGTGGCAGTCGTAGCAGTGGCAGTC
>NC_091357.1:18411122-18443622 GCF_038502225.1 Cherax quadricarinatus
GTGATTTCAAGTGGTTTTTATATAATTTCGAGGTTATTTTGGTTGGTTTTGACTCGGTTTTTGTGTCGTAGTTGGTTTTATACGGACTGGTGTTTAGCATCCGCCTAACGACTGTAACTGGGCACTTAACTGTCTAAGGACTGACTGTTTAATAACCACTCCTGACTGGCTAACTGTCAGATAACTGGATAAACGAAATCAAGACTGATCAATATTTTTAACCTTGGGTGACTGGGGAGTTTGTCTAAAAAAACTGGTTGAGAGTAACTGGCTATTGGACATAATCTGACTGTTATTGTTTTGTCTGACTGTCTCGTTAACACTCGAGTAACTGGCTGACAGAAACGGCGGTAGAAATAATTTGCTATCAGTTTGACTGTCTCGAATGACTGGTTGACAGTGTGGGTTAACATCCTGTCTCATGATAACTTATCGTCTAGATCCGCTTGAGTGGTTGTTAACTGGCTGACTGCTTGCTAACTGGATAACTGGGTAATAACTGCTCCTCTGAAAAAAGAGAGACATAGAGACTGTTGAAAAGTAATGATCTCTAATATAATTCAATCACTAGTTTTGGGTTCTGTTTAATAGAGAGTGTAACAGTTATGCTAATGAGTTATTAGCTAATTATGCTTCTGGAAAGGTAATTAGTGCTAACTTTTTTAACAGGGTTTATTTTTGATGTTTATTTGTTCCATACACACACACACACACACACACACACACACACACACACACACACACACACACACACACACACACACACACACACACACACACACACACACACACACACACACACATACATATATATATATATATATATATATATATATATATATATATATATATATATATATATACGGGTGGTAATAACTAATATATAATGTATATTAAAAGAAAAACAAGGAGAGTTGAATGATAGCTCTAGGCCTTTCGTTTTGCAATAGACATACATCAACCGGAGCTTGCAATGTTGCAAAAATGAGTAAGAAGTCCAAGTAGAGAGAGAGAGAGAGAGAGAGAGAGAGAGAGAGAGAGAGAGAGAGAGAGAGAGAGAGAGAGAGAGAGAGAAAGAGAGAGATAGAGAGAGAGAGAGAGAGAGAGAGAGGTCGCAACTGAACAAGGCAAAAGCCAATTTATGAACTAATTGGGACAATAATTTATGCACCATCATGCTAATTCAAGCACACTGTTGTTGCAAGCATTAAAAGCTTTTAAAACAGCCATAACAACGATAAATTAACGCAGTGTTGTTAATAGTTAACGAGGACAGATTTAACATCACGTCCCATAAAACGTCATTAATCACTAGTGTTGTCAAATGTTAACTGTTTTGCAATTAACGAAGGAGTTACATTTAACATACTTACCTTACAAATGAACAAGCGTGATCCAAAACTTAACATAACTTAAGACTAATTGGTCCCTGGTCTGAGGAGCCTTGGTTAACCTGGAATTAACAAGAGAGGAAAATTAACATGTTGAAGTATGTACTGTGGAAAAATAGCGAAATTCCAGCCGCTTTCGTGACATCTCACATTATCAAGGAACCTTGATAATGTGAGAAGTCACGAAAGCGCCTGGAATTTATATATACATACACACACACACACACACACACACACACACACACACACACACACACACACACACACACACACACACACACATACACACATACACACACATACACACACACACATATATATATATATATATATATATATATATATATATATATATATATATATATATATATATATATATATATATATATATATTATTATTATTATTATTATCATTAATATTATTATTATTATTCCTTAGGTTATAAATGCTAATGACGAATTCGAACAGAATTCATTATAACGCGACCTTCATTAACGAGATGTATAATGACATACACACAAATTAATTCTTTTGGTCTGATCCATATTTTAAGGCGCAGATTACATTTAAAGTAATTACCTGCTGGGTAATTATGGCATAATTATATTTAGTATATAAAGACTGCTTCAGTGTCCAGTGATAATTATTAACTGCAGGTGTTGGGGTGATAATTATTAACTGCAGGTGTTGGGGTGATAATTATTAACTGCAGGTGTTGGGGTGATAATTATTAACTGCAGGTGTTGGGGTGATAATTATTAACTGCAGATGTTGGGGTGATAATTATTAACTGCAGGTGTTGGGGTGATAATTATTAACTGCAGGTGTTGGGGTGATAATTTACAGGTGTTATGCGTGATTATTTTCACATGTTGGGGAGTTCTACAGGTGTTTTGTGGTTATTGTCGTATGTTGGGTAGATGTACAGGTGTTGTGGGATGTTAATACTCTAATTATGCACAAGTGTTTCAGTTGATTATTAGGCCACGTTAGGTAAAACTACAGGTGTTGTGGGGGTGACAAGTTATACTTGAATTAGCTACAGGTGTCGCGTATGTTAATTAACTCAATTTTAGTAGACAGGTGTTGTTGGGGGATTTAAACCTGCTAAAATCTGGCTACAGGTATTTTAATCCCCGTAGAATCTAACAACAGGTGTTTTAATCCCCGTAGAATCTAGCAACAGGTGTTTTAATCCCCGGGGAATCTAACAACAGGTGTTTTAATCCCCGTAGAATCTAACAACAGGTGTTTTAATCTCCATAGAATCTAACAACAGGTGTTTTAATCTCCGTAGAATCTAACAACAGGTATTATAATCCCCGTAGAATCTAACAACAGGCGTTTTAATCCCCGTAGAATCTAACAACAGGTATTTTAATCCACGTAGAATCTAACAACAGGTATTTTAATCCCGGTAGAATCTAACAACAGGTGTTTTAATCTCCGTAGAATCTAACAACAGGTGTTTTAATCCCCGTAGAATCTAACAACAGGTATTTTAATCCCGGTAGAATCTAACAACAGGCGTTTTAATCTCCGTAGAATCTAACAACAGGTGTTTTAATCTCCGTAGAATCTAACAACAGGCGTTTTAATCTCCGTAGAATCTAACAACAGGCGTTTTAATCCCCGTAGAATCTAACAACAGGTATTTTAATCCCCGTAGAATCTAACAACAGGCGTTTTAATCTCCGTAGAATCTAACAACAGGTGTTTTAAACATATGAAGAGCCAAAAAAAATAAAGAAGTGAAATGAACATGAAGAACACAGAGAATATTAAAGAGAGTAATAAAGAAATGAATAAAATACAGAATAAACAAAAATGAGAAAAAATAAAGAATAAAGACAAAATAAAGAATAAAGAGAAAAATAAAGAAAATCCATCAATAAATACAATAGAGAGTAAAGGAGAGATGAAGAAAAATACGGCATCTTACTACCTGTAAGACGTGGTAAACCTGTGCTAATTAAGTTCTCAAAAGTCTTAAAGAAAACTCTGGTTTCTTTATTGGACTAAATGAGAAAACTTGGGACGTGTCTCATGTTGATGTGATGTACTGGATGCTGGGACGTGTCTCATGTTGATGTGATGTACTGGATGCTGGGACGTGTCTCATGTTGATGTGATGTACTGGATGCTGGGAAGTGTCTCATGTTGATGTGATGTACTGGATGCTGGGACGTGTCTCATGTTGATGTGATGTACTGGATGCTGGGAAGTGTCTCATGTTGATGTGATGTACTGGATGCTGGGATGTGTCTCATGTTGATGTGATGTACTGGATGCTGGAACGTGTCTCATGTTGATGTGATGTACTGGATGCTGGGACGTGTCTCATGTTGATGTGATGTACTGGATGCTGGGACGTGTTGCATGTTGATGTGATGTACTGGATGCTGGGACGTGTCTCATGTTGATGTGATGTACTGGATGCTGGGACGTGTCTCATGTTGATGTGATGTACTGGATGCTGGGACGTGTCTCATGTTGATGTGATGTACTGGATGCTGGGACGTGTCTCATGTTGATGTGATGTACTGGATGCTGGGACGTGTCTCATGTTGATGTGATGTACTGGATGCTGGGACGTGTCTCATGTTGATGTGATGTACTGGATGCTGGGACGTGTCTCATGTTGATGTGATGTACTGGATGCTCGGACGTGTCTCATGTTGATGTGATGTACTGGATGCTGGGACGTGTCTCATGTTGATGTGATGTACTGGATGCTGGGACGTGTCTCATGTTGATGTGATGTACTGGATGCTGGGACGTGTCTCATGTTGATGTGATGTACTGGATGCTGGGACGTGTCTCATGTTGATGTGATGTACTGGATGCTGGGACGTGTCTCATGTTGATGTGATGTACTGGATGCTGGGACGTGTCTCATGTTGATGTGATGTACTGGATGCTGGGACGTGTCTCATGTTGATGTGATGTACTGGATGCTGGGATGTGTCTCATGTTGATGTGATGTACTGGATGCTGGGATGTGTCTCATGTTGATGTGATGTACTGGATGCTGGGACGTGTCTCATGTTGATGTGATGTACTGGATGCTGGGATGTGTCTCATGTTGATGTGATGTACTGGATGCTGGGACGTGTCTCATGTTGATGTGATGTACTGGATGCTGGGACGTGTCTCATGTTGATGTGATGTACTGGATGCTGGGACGTGTCTCATGTTGATGTGATGTACTGGATGCTGGGACGTGTCTCATGTTGATGTGATGTACTGGATGCTGGGACGTGTCTCATGTTGATGTGATGTACTGGATGCTGGGACGTGTCTCATGTTGATGTGATGTACTGGATGCTGGGACGTGTCTCATGTTGATGTGATGTACTGGATGCTGGGACGTGTCTCATGTTGATGTGATGTACTGGATGCTGGGATGTGTCTCATGTTGATGTGATGTACTGGATGCTGGGATGTGTCTCATGTTGATGTGATGTACTGGATGCTGGGACGTGTCTCATGTTGATGTGATGTACTGGATGCTGGGATGTGTCTCATGTTGATGTGATGTACTGGATGCTGGGATGTGTCTCATGTTGATGTGATGTACTGGATGCTGGGACGTGTCTCATGTTGATGTGATGTACTGGATGCTGGGACGTGTCTCATGTTGATGTGATGTACTGGATGCTGGGACGTGTCTCATGTTGATGTGATGTACTGGATGCTGGGACGTGTCTCATGTTGATGTGATGTACTGGATGCTGGGACGTGTCTCATGTTGATGTGATGTACTGGATGCTGGGACGTGTCTCATGTTGATGTGATGTACTGGATGCTGGGACGTGTCTCATGTTGATGTGATGTACTGGATGCTGGGACGTGTCTCATGTTGATGTGATGTACTGGATGCTGGGACGTGTCTCATGTTGATGTGATGTACTGGATGCTGGGACGTGTCTCATGTTGATGTGATGTACTGGATGCTGGGACGTGTCTCATGTTGATGTGATGTACTGGATGCTGGGACGTGTCTCATGTTGATGTGATGTACTGGATGCTGGGACGTGTCTCATGTTGATGTGATGTACTGGATGCTGGGACGTGTCTCATGTTGATGTGATGTACTGGATGCTGGGACGTGTCTCATGTTGATGTGATGTACTGGATGCTGGGACGTGTCTCATGTTGATGTGATGTACTGGATGCTGGGACGTGTCTCATGTTGATGTGATGTACTGGATGCTGGGACGTGTCTCATGTTGATGTGATGTACTGGATGCTGGGACGTGTCTCATGTTGATGTGATGTACTGGATGCTGGGACGTGTCTCATGTTGATGTGATGTACTGGATGCTGGGACGTGTCTCATGTTGATGTGATGTACTGGATGCTGGGACGTGTCTCATGTTGATGTGATGTACTGGATGCTGGGACGTGTCTCATGTTGATGTGATGTACTGGATGCTGGGACGTGTCTCATGTTGATGTGATGTACTGGATGCTGGGACGTGTCTCATGTTGATGTGATGTACTGGATGCTGGGACGTGTCTCATGTTGATGTGATGTACTGGATGCTGGGACGTGTCTCATGTTGATGTGATGTACTGGATGCTGGGACGTGTCTCATGTTGATGTGATGTACTGGATGCTGGGACGTGTCTCATGTTGATGTGATGTACTGGATGCTGGGACGTGTCTCATGTTGATGTGATGTACTGGATGCTGGGACGTGTCTCATGTTGATGTGATGTACTGGATGCTGGGACGTGTCTCATGTTGATGTGATGTACTGGATGCTGGGACGTGTCTCATGTTGATGTGATGTACTGGATGCTGGGACGTGTCTCATGTTGATGTGATGTACTGGATGCTGGGACGTGTCTCATGTTGATGTGATGTACTGGATGCTGGGACGTGTCTCATGTTGATGTGATGTACTGGATGCTGGGACGTGTCTCATGTTGATGTGATGTACTGGATGCTGGGACGTGTCTCATGTTGATGTGATGTACTGGATGCTGGGACGTGTCTCATGTTGATGTGATGTACTGGATGCTGGGACGTGTCTCATGTTGATGTGATGTACTGGATGCTGGGACGTGTCTCATGTTGATGTGATGTACTGGATGCTGGGACGTGTCTCATGTTGATGTGATGTACTGGATGCTGGGACGTGTCTCATGTTGATGTGATGTACTGGATGCTGGGACGTGTCTCATGTTGATGTGATGTACTGGATGCTGGGACGTGTCTCATGTTGATGTGATGTACTGGATGCTGGGACGTGTCTCATGTTGATGTGATGTACTGGATGCTGGGACGTGTCTCATGTTGATGTGATGTACTGGATGCTGGGACGTGTCTCATGTTGATGTGATGTACTGGATGCTGGGACGTGTCTCATGTTGATGTGATGTACTGGATGCTGGGACGTGTCTCATGTTGATGTGATGTACTGGATGCTGGGACGTGTCTCATGTTGATGTGATGTACTGGATGCTGGGACGTGTCTCATGTTGATGTGATGTACTGGATGCTGGGACGTGTCTCATGTTGATGTGATGTACTGGATGCTGGGACGTGTCTCATGTTGATGTGATGTACTGGATGCTGGGACGTGTCTCATGTTGATGTGATGTACTGGATGCTGGGACGTGTCTCATGTTGATGTGATGTACTGGATGCTGGGACGTGTCTCATGTTGATGTGATGTACTGGATGCTGGGACGTGTCTCATGTTGATGTGATGTACTGGATGCTGGGACGTGTCTCATGTTGATGTGATGTACTGGATGCTGGGACGTGTCTCATGTTGATGTGATGTACTGGATGCTGGGACGTGTCTCATGTTGATGTGATGTACTGGATGCTGGGACGTGTCTCATGTTGATGTGATGTACTGGATGCTGGGACGTGTCTCATGTTGATGTGATGTACTGGATGCTGGGACGTGTCTCATGTTGATGTGATGTACTGGATGCTGGGACGTGTCTCATGTTGATGTGATGTACTGGATGCTGGGACGTGTCTCATGTTGATGTGATGTACTGGATGCTGGGACGTGTCTCATGTTGATGTGATGTACTGGATGCTGGGACGTGTCTCATGTTGATGTGATGTGGGACTGTACTGGATGCTGGGACGTGTCTCATGTTGATGTGATGTACTGGATGCTGGGACGTGTCTCATGTTGATGTGATGTACTGGATGCTGGGACGTGTCTCATGTTGATGTGATGTACTGGATGTTGGGACGTGTCTCATGTTGATGTGATGTACTGGATGCTGGGACGTGTCTCATGTTGATGTGATGTACTGGATGCTGGGACGTGTCTCATGTTCATGTGATGTACTGAATGCTGGGACGTGTCTCATGTTGATGTGATGTACTGGATGCTTGGACGTGTCTCATGTTGATGTGATGTACTGGATGCTGGGACGTGTCTCATGTTCATGTGATGTACTGAATGCTGGGACGTGTCTCATGTTGATGTGATGTACTGGATGCTTGGACGTGTCTCATGTTGATGTGATGTACTGGATGCTGGGACGTGTCTCATGTTGATGTGATGTACTGGATGCTGGGACGTGTCTCATGTTGATGTGATGTACTGGATGCTCGGACGTGTCTCATGTTGATGTGATGTACTGGATGCTCGGACGTGTCTCATGTTGATGTGATGTACTGGATGCTGGGACGTGTCTCATGTTGATGTGATGTACTGGATGCTGGGACGTGTCTCATGTTGATGTGATGTACTGGATGCTCGGACGTGTCTCATGTTGATGTGATGTACTGGATGCTGGGACGTGTCTCATGTTGATGTGATGTACTGGATGCTGGGACGTGTCTCATGTTGATGTGACGTACTGGATGCTGGGACGTGTCTCATGTTGATGTGATGTACTGGATGCTGGGACGTGTCTCATGTTGATGTGATGTACTGGATGCTGGGACGTGTCTCATGTTGATGTGATGTACTGGATGCTGGGACGTGTCTCATGTTGATGTGATGTACTGGATGCTGGGACGTGTCTCATGTTGATGTGATGTACTGGATGCTGGGACGTGTCTCATGTTGATGTGATGTACTGGATGCTGGGACGTGTCTCATGTTGATGTGATGTACTGGATGCTGGGACGTGTCTCATGTTGATGTGATGTACTGGATGCTGGGACGTGTCTCATGTTGATGTGATGTACTGAATGCTGGGACGTGTCTCATGTTGATGTGATGTACTGGATGCTGGGACGTGTCTCATGTTGATGTGATGTACTGGATGCTGGGACGTGTCTCATGTTGATGTGATGTACTGGATGTTGGGACGTGTCTCATGTTGATGTGATGTACTGGATGCTGGGACGTGTCTCATGTTGATGTGATGTACTGGATGCTGGGACGTGTCTCATGTTCATGTGATGTACTGAATGCTGGGACGTGTCTCATGTTGATGTGATGTACTGGATGCTTGGACGTGTCTCATGTTGATGTGATGTACTGGATGCTGGGACGTGTCTCATGTTGATGTGATGTACTGGATGCTGGGACGTGTCTCATGTTGATGTGATGTACTGGATGCTCGGACGTGTCTCATGTTGATGTGATGTACTGGATGCTCGGACGTGTCTCATGTTGATGTGATGTACTGGATGCTGGGACGTGTCTCATGTTGATGTGATGTACTGGATGCTGGGACGTGTCTCATGTTGATGTGATGTACTGGATGCTCGGACGTGTCTCATGTTGATGTGATGTACTGGATGCTGGGACGTGTCTCATGTTGATGTGATGTACTGGATGCTCGGACGTGTCTCATGTTGATGTGATGTACTGGATGCTCGGACGTGTCTCATGTTGATGTGATGTACTGGATGCTGGGACGTGTCTCATGTTGATGTGATGTACTGGATGCTCGGACGTGTCTCATGTTGATGTGATGTACTGGATGCTCGGACGTGTCTCATGTTGATGTGATGTACTGGATGCTCGGACGTGTCTCATGTTGATGTGATGTGCTGGATGCTGGGACGTGTCTGATGTTGATGTGATGTACTGGATGCTGGGGAGTGTCTCATCTTATGCTGATGTGATGTACTGGTTGCTGGGGAGTGTCTCATCTTATGCTGATGTGATGTACTGGTTGCTGGGGAGTGTCTCATCTTATGCTGATGTGATGTACTGGTTGCTGGGGAGTCTCATCTTATGCTGATGTGATGTACTGGTTGCTGGGGAGTGTCTCATCTTATGCTGATGTGATGTACTGGATGCTGGGGAGTGTCTCATCTCATGCTGATGTGATGTACTGGATGCTGGATGAGTGTCTCATCTCATGCTGATGTGATGTACTGGATGCTGGGGAGTGTCTCATCTTATGCTGATGTGATGTACTGGTTGCTGGGGAGTGTCTCATCTTATGCTGATGTGATGTACTGGATGCTGGGGAGTGTCTCATCTCATGCTGATGTGATGTACTGGATGCTGGGGAGTGTCTCATCTCATGCTGATGTGATGTACTGGATGCTGGGACGTTTTATCTCATGTGATGTACTGGATGCTGGGACGTCTTATCTCATGTGATGTACTGGTTGCTGGGACGTGTCTCATGTTGATGTGATGTACTGGTTGCTGGGGAGTGTCTCATCTTATGCTGATGTGATGTACTGGTTGCTGGAGAGTGTCTCATCTTATGCTGATGTGATGTACTGGATGCTGGGGAGTGTCTCATCTCATGCTGATGTGATGTACTGGATGCTGGGACGTTTTATCTCATGTGATGTACTGGATGCTGGGACGTCTTATCTCGTGTGATGTACTGGATGCTGGGACGTCTTATCTCGTGTGATGTACTGGATGCTGGGACGTCTTATTTCATGTGATATACTGGATGCTGGGGCGTGTCTCAGGCTGATGTGATGTACTGGATGCTGGAACGTCTCATCTCATGATGTGATGCGCTGGATGCTGGGACGTGTCTCATGCAGATGTGATGTACTGGATGCTGGGGAGTGTCTCATCTCATGCTGATGTGGTGTACTGGATGCTGGGACGTCTTATCTCATGTGATGTACTGGATGGTGGGGAGTGTCTCATCTCATGCTGATATGGTGTACTGGATGCTGGGACGTCTTATCTCATGTGATGTACTGGATGCTGGGACGTCTTATCTCATGTGATGTACTGGATGCTGGGGAGTGTCTCATCTCATGCTGATATGGTGAACTGGATGCTGGGACGTCTTATCTCATGTGATGTACTGGATGCTGGGACGTCTTATCTCATGTGATGTACTGGATGCTGGGACGTCTTATCTCATGTGATGTACTGGATGCTGGGGCGTCTTATCTCATGTGATGTACTGGATGCTGGGGCGTGTCTCATGTTGATGGGATGTACTGGATGCTGGGACGTCTTATCTCATGTGATGTACTGGATGCTGGGGCGTGTCTCATGTTGATGGGATGTACTGGATCCTGCGACGTCTTATCTCATGTGATGTACTGGATGCTGGGACGTCTTATCTCATGTGATGTACTGGATGCTGGGACGTCTTATCTCATGTGATGTACTGGATGCTGGGGCGTGTCTCAGGCTGATGCGATGTACTGGATGCTGGGACGTCTCATCTCATGATGTGATGTTCTGCATGCTGGGACGTGTCTCATGTTGATGGGATGTACTGGATGCTGGGACATGTCTCATCTCCCACCAAATTTTCAACTTTCTCAAATGTAAAAGAGAGCTGATTGATCAGTCATGTCAGAGGACGGAGTATCGATCCTACACGTATCTTCTGAGTCATTCACAGGAGTTGAAGTGAATATAGAAGGTGGACAAGTGTCCCTAGTCTTCTCTGACTTCTTTCTCTTTTCCCCTTACTTTCCCCCTCTACCCTTTATTTCAACCCCCTCCCCCCTATTGTCCCTTTATTCTCTATCCTTTCTCTCTAATATATTCAATTATTCCTGTTCCTTGTTTCTGTTCTGAGTGCTCATGACACAATACTGCCGGAGACATTATTATTATTATTATTATTATTATTATTATTATTATTATTATTATTATTATTATTATTATTATTATTATTATTATCATCATCATCATCATCATCATCACAAGGGCCATTAAAAGTTATATATATATTTTTTTGTAATGTGTCAGAATAGCAAGTGATAATGTCTGTGTTTGGTTACTTAATTACTGTGTTTGGGTACTTAATTACTGTGTTTGGGTACCTAATTACCGTGTTTTGGTACTTAATTTCAGAGAGAGTAAATCTGTGAAATTACTAAAGGTGTTAGAATTAAGCCTGTGTGTGTGTGTGTGTGTGTGTGTGTGTGTGTGTGTGTGTGTGTGTGTGTGTGTGTGTGTGTGTGTGTGTGTGTGTGTGTGTGTGTGTGTATGTAAGACCCATAAGAATATTAGTAACTGTTTACGGTTTACGTGTGTCCAGCAGTAACAGCCTGGTTGATCAGGCACTGTTCCACCCCCAGGCCTGGTCTCAGACCGGGTCGCGGGGGCGTTGACACCCG
Source organism: Cherax quadricarinatus (assembly GCF_038502225.1). Lineage (NCBI taxonomy): Eukaryota > Metazoa > Arthropoda > Malacostraca > Decapoda > Parastacidae > Cherax > Cherax quadricarinatus. Next base: position 18,423,019 of record NC_091357.1, read on the forward strand.
AGGCACTCTCCAGGTACACTCCAGGTGAGCTTACCTGAGTAGGTCTAAGTAGGCAGGGGAGCCAGGTGAAGCAGGGGAGTATTAGGTGCTCTGGGCACCCCCAGGTGGAAGAGGGAGAGAGCCGCCCACCACACCGCCGCCCACGCTGCTAGAGAGCCGCCCACGGGGTAGTAGAGAGGCAGCTCCGCCCACCACAGCGCCGCCCACGTTGCTAGAGAGCCGCCCACGGGGTGGTATAGAGGCAGCTCCGCCCACCACAGCGCCGCCCACGCCGCCCACGACACCAGGTGGGTGCTAGCAGGGTACCCACCTCCGCCCACACCACCTTGCATCGCTGCCCGGTGTTCACCTGAAGTTAAAACTGGTCTTCACCTAGATATCACCTCAGAGAAACAGTGAAGACTCGATCCTAAGTCCACACAGAGAGAGAGAAAGGAAAGAGAGAGAGAGAGAGAGAGAGAGAGAGAGAGAGAGAGAGAGAGAGAGAGTGAGAGAGAGAGAGAGAGAGAGAGAGATAGAGAGAGAGAGAAGAAGAGAAAAAGAGAGAGAGTGAGTGAGTTTATATTAAAATACAAACATCATCGCGGGTTAGAAAAGCGAAGCAAAAAAAACCCGGACAGTTTTACTCTAATGGTTTTGTGACTGTTGTTGTTTGTGACTGTTGTTGTTGTTTGTGACTTGTTGTTTGGTGACTGTTGTTGTTTGGTGACTGTTGTTGTTTGTGACTGTTGTTGTTTGTGACTGTTTGATCCTAAGTCCACACAGAGGAGAGAGAAGAGAGAGAGAGAGAGAGAGAGAGAGAGAGAGAGAGAGAGAGAGAGAGAGAGAGAGAGAGAGAGAGAGAGAGACAGAGAGAGAGAGAGAGAGAGAGAGAAGAAAGAGAGAGAGAGAGAAGAAAAAGAGAGAGAAGTGTAGTTTATATTAAAAATACAAACATCATCTTGCGGGTTAGAAAAGCGAAGCAAAAAAAACCCGGACAGTTTTACTCTAATGGTTTTGTGACTGTTGTTGTTTGTGACTGTTGTTGTTTGTGACTGTTGTTGTTTGTGACTGTTGATGTTTGTGACTGTTGTTGTTTGTGACTGTTGTTGTTTGTGACTGTTGTTTGGTGACTGTTGATGTTTGTGACTGTTGTTGTTTGTGACTGTTGTTGTTTGTGACTGTTGTTGTTTGTGACTGTTGTTTGGTGACTGTTGATGTTTGTGACTGTTGTTGTTTGTGATTGTTGTTGTTTGTGACTGTTGTTTGGTGGCTGTTGTTGTTTGTGACTGTTGTTTGGTGACTGTTGTTGTTTGTGACTGTTGTTTGGTGACTGTTGATGTTTGTGACTGTTGTTGTTTGTGACTGTTGTTGTTTGTGACTGTTGTTGTTTGTGACTGTTGTTGTTTGGTGACTGTTGTTGTTTGGTGACTGTTGTTGTTTGTGACTGTTGTTGTTTGTGACTGTTGTTTGGTGACTGTTATTGTTTGTGACTGTTATTTGTTTGTTTGTGACTTGTTGTTTAGGTGACTGTTGTTGTTTGTGACTATTGTTGTTTGTGACTGTTGTTGTTTGTGACTGTTGTTGTTTGTGAGTGTTGTTGTTTGTGACTGTTGTTGTTTGGTGACTGTTGTTGTTTGTGACTGTTGTTGTTTGTGACTGTTGTTGTTTGTGACTGTTGTTGTTTGTGACTGTTGTTGTTTGTGACTGTTGTTGTTTGTGACTGTTGTTGTTTGTGACTGTTGTTGTTTGGAGACTGTTGTTGTTTGTGACTGTTGTTGTTTGTGACTGTTGTTTGGTGACTGTTGTTGTTTGTGACTGTTGTTGTTTGTGACTTGTTGTTTGGTGACTGTTGTTGTTTCGTGACTGTTGTTGTTTGCGACTGTTGTTGTTTGTGACTGTTGTTGTTGTTTGTGACTTGTTGTTTGGTGACTGTTGTTGTTTGGTGACTGTTGTTGTTTGTGACTGTTGTTGTTTGTGACTATTTGATCCTAAGTCCACAAGAGAGAGAAAGGAAGAGAGAGAGAGAGAGAGAGAGAGAGAGAGAGACAGAGAGAGAGAGAGAGAGAGAGAGAGAGACAGAGAGAAGAAAGAGAGAGAGGAGAAAGAAGAGAGAAGGAAAGAAAAAGAGAGTGAGTGAGTTTATATTAAAATACAAACATCATCGCGGGTTAGAAAAGCGAAGCAAAAAAAACCCGGACAGTTTTACTCTAATGGTTTTTTGACTGTTGTTGTTTGTGACTGTTGTTGTTTGTGACTGTTGTTGTTTGTGACTGTTGATGTTTGTGACTGTTGTTGTTTGTGACTGTTGTTGTTTGTGACTGTTGTTTGGTGACTGTTGATGTTTGTGACTGTTGTTGTTTGTGACTGTTGTTGTTTGTGACTGTTGTTGTTTGTGACTGTTGTTTGGTGACTGTTGATGTTTGTGACTGTTGTTGTTTGTGATTGTTGTTGTTTGTGACTGTTGTTTGGTGACTGTTGTTGTTTGTGACTGTTGTTGTTTGTGACTGTTGTTTGGTGACTGTTGATGTTTGTGACTGTTGTTGTTTGTGACTGTTGTTGTTTGTGACTGTTGTTGTTTGTGACTGTTGTTGTTTGGTGACTGTTGTTGTTTGTGACTGATGTTGTTTGTGACTGTTGTTGTTTGTGACTGTTGTTGTTTGTGACTGTTGTTGTTTGTGACTGTTGTTGTTTGTGACTGTTGTTGTTTGTGACTGTTTTTGTTTGTGACTGTTGTTGTTTGTGACTGTTGTTGTTTGTGACTGTTGTTTGGTGACTGTTGATGTTTGTGACTGTTGTTGTTTGTGACTGTTGTTGTTTGGTGACTGTTGATATTTGTGACTGTTGTTGTTTGTGACTGTTGTTGTTTGTGACTGTTGTTGTTTGGTGACTGTTGTTGTTTGTGACTGTTGTTGTTTGTGACTGTTGTTGTTTGGTGACTAATTATTGTTTGGTGACTGTTGTTGTTTGTGACTTGTTTTTGTGACTGTTGTTTGGTGCCTGTTGTTGTTTGTGACTGTTGTTGTTGTTTGTGACTTGTTGTTTGGTGACTGTTGTTGTTTGTGACTGTTGTTGTTTGTGACTGTTGTTGTTTGTGACTGTTGTTGTTTGTGACTGTTGTTGTTTGTGACTGTTGTTGTTTGGTGACTGTTGTTGTTTAGGTGACTATTTGTTGTTTGTGACTGTTATTTGTTTGTGACTGTTGTTTGTTTGTGACTGTTTTGTTTGTGACTGTTATGTTTGTGACTGTTGTTGTTTGTGACTGTTGTTGTTTGGTGACTGTTTGTTGTTTAGGTGACTGTTGTTGTTTGTGACTGTTGTTGTTTGTGACTGTTGTTTAGGTGACTGTTGTTGTTTGTGACTGTTGTTGTTGTTTGTGACTTGTTGTTTGAGGTGACTGTTGTTGTTTGGTGACTGTTGTTGTTTGTGACTGTTGTTGTTTGTGACTATTATTGTTGTTTGTGACTTGTTGTTTGGTGACTGTTGTTGTTTAGGTGACTTTGTTGTTGTTTGTGACTGTTGTTGTTTGTGACTGTTTGATCCTAAGTACCACAGAGAGAGAGAGAGAGAGAGAGAGAGAGAGAGAGAGAGAGAGGAAGAGAGAGAGTAGAGAAGAGAAGAGAGAGAGAGAGTGGTGAGTTTGATGGTTAAAATACAAACATCATCATGCGGGTTAGAAAAGCGAAGCAAAAAAAAACCAGGACAGTTTTACTCTAATGGATTTTGTGACTGTTGTTGTTTGTGACTGTTGATGTTTGTGACTGTTGTCGTTTGTGACTGTTGATGTTTGTGACTGTTGTTGTTTGTGACTGTTGTTGTTTGTGACTGTTGTTGTTTGTGACTGTTGTTTGGTGACTGTTGATGTTTGTGACTGTTGTTGTTTGTGACTGTTGTTGTTTGTGACTGTTGTTTGGTGACTGTTGATGTTTGTGACTGTTGTTGTTTGTGACTGTTGTTGTTTGTGACTGTTGTTTGGTGACTGTTGTTGTTTGTGACTGTTGTTGTTTGTGACTGTTGTTTGGTGACGGTTGATGTTTGTGACTGTTGTTGTTTGTGACTGTTGTTGTTTGTGACTGTTGTTGTTTGTGACTGTTGTTGTTGTTGTTGTTGTTTGTGACTGTTGTTGTTTGTGACTGTTGTTGTTTGTGACTGTTGTTGTTTGTGACTGACTGTTGTTGTTTGTGACTGTTGTTGTTTGTGACTGTTGTTGTTTGTGACTGTTGTTGTTTGTGACTGTTGTTGTTTGTGACTGTTGTTGTTTGTGTGTTGTTTGTGACTGTTGTTGTTTGGTGACTGTTGTTGTTTGTGACTGTTGTTGTTTGTGACTGTTGTTGTTTGTGACTGTTGTTGTTTGTGACTGTTGTTGTTTGTGACTGTTGTTGTTTGGTGACTGTTGTTGTTTGTGACTGTTGTTGTTTGTGACTGTTGTTGTTTGGTGACTGTTGTTGTTTGGTGACTGTTGTTGTTTGTGACTTGTTGTTTGTGACTGTTGTTTGGTGACTGTTGTTGTTTGTGACTGTTGTTGTTGTTTGTGACTTGTTGTTTGGTGACTGTTGTTGTTTGTGACTGTTGTTGTTTGTGACTGTTGTTGTTTGTGACTGTTGTTGTTTGTGACTGTTGTTGTTTGTGACTGTTGTTGTTTGGTGACTGTTGTTGTTTGGTGACTGTTGTTGTTTGGTGACTGTTGTTGTTTGGTGACTGTTGTTGTTTGTGACTGTTGTTGTTTGGTGACTGTTGTTGTTTGTGACTGTTGTTGTTTGTGACTGTTGTTGTTTGGTGACTGTTGTTGTTTGGTGACTGTTGTTGTTTGTGACTGTTGTTGTTTGTGACTGTTGTTTGGTGACTGTTGTTGTTTGTGACTGTTGTTGTTGTTTGTGACTTGTTGTTTGGTGACTGTTGTTGTTTGTGACTGTTGTTGTTTGTGACTGTTGTTGTTTGTGACTGTTGTTGTTTGTGACTGTTGTTGTTTGTGACTGTTGTTGTTTGGTGACTGTTGTTGTTTGTGACTGTTGTTGTTTGTGACTGTTGTTGTTTGTGACTGTTGTTGTTTGTGACTGTTGTTGTTTGTGACTGTTTTTGTTTGTGACTGTTGTTGTTTGTGACTGTTGTTGTTTGTGACTGTTGTTGTTTGTGACTGTTGTTGTTTGTGACTGTTGTTGTTTGTGACTGTTTTTGTTTGTGACTGTTGTTGTTTGTGACTGTTGTTGTTTGTGACTGTTGTTGTTTGTGACTGTTGTTTGGTGACTGTTGATGTTTGTGACTGTTGTCGTTTGTGACTGTTGTTGTTTGGTGAGTGTTGTTGTTTGTGACTGTTGTTTGGTGACTGTTGATGTTTGTGACTGTTGTTGTTTGTGACTGTTGTTGTTTGTGACTGTTGTTGTTTGTGACTGTTGTTTGGTGACTGTTGATGTTTGTGACTGTTGTTGTTTGTGACTGTTGTTGTTTGTGACTGTTGTTTGGTGACTGTTGATGTTTGTGACTGTTGTTGTTTGTGACTGTTGTTGTTTGTGACTGTTGTTTGGTGACTGTTGTTGTTTGTGACTGTTGTTGTTTGTGACTGTTGTTTGGTGACGGTTGATGTTTGTGACTGTTGTTGTTTGTGACTGTTGTTGTTTGTGACTGTTGTAGTTTGTGACTGTTGTTGTTTGGTGACTGTTGTTGTTTGTGACTGTTGTTGTTTGTGACTGTTGTTGTTTGTGACTGTTGTTGTTTGTGACTGTTGTTGTTTGTGACTGTTGTTGTTTGTGACTGTTGTTGTTTGTGACTGTTGTTGTTTGTGACTGTTGTTGTTTGTGACTGTTGTTGTTTGTGACTGTTGTTGTTTGTGACTGTTGTTGTTTGTGACTGTTGTTGTTTGTGACTGTTGTTGTTTGTGACTGTTGTTGTTTGTGACTGTTGTTGTTTGTGACTGTTGTTGTTTGTGACTGTTGTTGTTTGTGACTGTTGTTGTTTGGTGACTGTTGTTGTTTGTGACTGTTGTTGTTTGTGACTGTTGTTGTTTGGTGACTGTTGTTGTTTGGTGACTGTTGTTGTTTGTGACTGTTGTTGTTTGTGACTGTTGTAGTTTGTGACTGTTGTTGTTTGGTGACTGTTGTTGTTTGTGACTGTTGTTGTTTGTGACTGTTGTTGTTTGTGACTGTTGTTGTTTGTGACTGTTGTTGTTTGTGACTGTTGTTGTTTGTGACTGTTGTTGTTTGTGACTGTTGTTGTTTGTGACTGTTGTTGTTTGTGACTGTTGTTGTTTGGTGACTGTTGTTGTTTGTGACTGTTGTTGTTTGTGACTGTTGTTGTTTGTGACTGTTGTTGTTTGTGACTGTTGTTGTTTGTGACTGTTGTTGTTTGTGACTGTTGTTGTTTGTGACTGTTGTTGTTTGTGACTGTTGTTGTTTGGTGACTGTTGTTGTTTGTGACTGTTGTTGTTTGTGACTGTTGTTGTTTGTTGTTGTTTGGTGACTGTTGATATTTGTGACTGTTGTTGTTTGTGACTGTTGTTGTTTGTGACTGTTGTTGTTTGGTGACTGTTGTTGTTTGTGACTGTTGTTGTTTGTGACTGTTGTTGTTTGTGACTGTTGTTGTTTGTGACTGTTGTTGTTTGTGACTGTTGTTGTTTGTGACTGTTGTTGTTTGTGACTGTTGTTGTTTGTGACTGTTGTTGTTTGTGACTGTTGTTGTTTGTGACTGTTGTTGTTTGTGACTGTTGTTGTTTGTGACTGTTGTTGTTTGTGACTGTTGTTGTTTGTGACTGTTGTTGTTTGTGACTGTTGTTGTTTGGTGACTGTTGTTGTTTGTGACTGTTGTTGTTTGGTGACTGTTGTTGTTTGGTGACTGTTGTTGTTTGGTGACTGTTGTTGTTTGTGACTGTTGTTGTTTGGTGACTGTTGTTGTTTGTGACTGTTGTTGTTTGTGACTGTTGTTGTTTGGTGACTGTTGTTGTTTGGTGACTGTTGTTGTTTGTGACTGTTGTTGTTTGTGACTGTTGTTGTTTGTGACTGTTGTTGTTTGTGACTGTTGTTGTTTGTGACTGTTGTTGTTTGGTGACTGTTGTTGTTTGTGACTGTTGTTGTTTGTGACTGTTGTTGTTTGTGACTGTTGTTGTTTGTGACTGTTGTTGTTTGTGACTGTTGTTGTTTGTGACTGTTGTTGTTTGTGACTGTTGTTGTTTGTGACTGTTGTTGTTTGTGACTGTTGTTGTTTGTGACTGTTGTTGTTTGTGACTGTTGTTGTTTGTGACTGTTGTTGTTTGTGACTGTTGTTGTTTGTGACTGTTGTTGTTTGTGACTGTTGTTGTTTGTGACTGTTGTTGTTTGTGACTGTTGTTTGGTGACTGTTGATGTTTGTGACTGTTGTTGTTTGTGACTGTTGTTGTTTGGTGACTGTTGATATTTGTGACTGTTGTTGTTTGTGACTGTTGTTGTTTGTGACTGTTGTTGTTTGTGACTGTTGTTGTTTGTGACTGTTGTTTTGTGACTGTTGATGTTTGTGACTGTTGTTGTTTGTGACTGTTGTTGTTTGTGACTGTTGTTGTTTGTGACTGTTGTTTGGTGACTGTTGATGTTTGTGACTGTTGTTGTTTGTGATTGTTGTTGTTTGTGACTGTTGTTTGGTGGCTGTTGTTGTTTGTGACTGTTGTTGTTTGTGACTGTTGTTTGGTGACTGTTGTTTGTGACTGTTGTTGTTTGTGACTGTTGTTGTTTGTGACTGTTGTTTGTTTGTGACTGTTGTTGTTTGTGACTGTTGTTGTTTGTGACTGTTGTTGTTTGTGACTGTTGTAGTTTGTGACTGTTGTTGTTTGTGACTGTTGTTGTTTGTGACTGTTGTTGTTTGTGACTGTTGTTGTTTGTGACTGTTGTTGTTTGTGACTGTTGTTGTTTGTGACTGTTGTTGTTTGTTTGTGACTGTTGTTGTTTGTGACTGTTGTTGTTTGTGACTGTTGTTGTTTGTGACTGTTGTTGTTTGTGACTGTTGTTGTTTGTGACTGTTGTGTTTGTGACTGTTTTTGTTTGTGTCTGTTGTTGTTTGGTGTCGGGTGTTTTTTGGTGACTGTTGTTGTTTGTGACTGTTGTTGTTTGTGACTGTTGTTGTTTGTGACTGTTGTTTGGTGACTGTTGTTGTTTGTGACTGTTGTTGTTTGTGACTGTTGTTGTTTGTGACTGTTGTTGTTTGTGACTGTTGTTTGGTGACTGTTGTTGTTTGTGACTGTTGTTGTTGTTTGTGACTTGTTGTTTGGTGACTGTTGTTGTTTGTGACTGTTGTTGTTTGTGACTGTTGTTGTTTGTGACTGTTGTTGTTTGTGACTGTTGTTGTTTGTGACTGTTGTTGTTTGGTGACTGTTGTTGTTTGTGACTGTTGTTGTTTGTGACTGTTGTTGTTTGTGACTGTTGTTGTTTGTGACTGTTGTTGTTTGTGACTGTTTTTGTTTGTGACTGTTGTTGTTTGTGACTGTTGTTGTTTGTGACTGTTGTTGTTTGTGACTGTTGTTGTTTGTGACTGTTGTTGTTTGTGACTGTTTTTGTTTGTGACTGTTGTTGTTTGTGACTGTTGTTGTTTGTGACTGTTGTTGTTTGTGACTGTTGTTTGGTGACTGTTGATGTTTGTGACTGTTGTCGTTTGTGACTGTTGTTGTTTGGTGAGTGTTGTTGTTTGTGACTGTTGTTTGGTGACTGTTGATGTTTGTGACTGTTGTTGTTTGTGACTGTTGTTGTTTGTGACTGTTGTTGTTTGTGACTGTTGTTTGGTGACTGTTGATGTTTGTGACTGTTGTTGTTTGTGACTGTTGTTGTTTGTGACTGTTGTTTGGTGACTGTTGTTGTTTGTGACTGTTGTTGTTTGTGACTGTTGTTTGGTGACGGTTGATGTTTGTGACTGTTGTTGTTTGTGACTGTTGTTGTTTGTGACTGTTGTAGTTTGTGACTGTTGTTGTTTGGTGACTGTTGTTGTTTGTGACTGTTGTTGTTTGTGACTGTTGTTGTTTGTGACTGTTGTTGTTTGTGACTGTTGTTGTTTGTGACTGTTGTTGTTTGTGACTGTTGTTGTTTGTGACTGTTGTTGTTTGTGACTGTTGTTGTTTGTGACTGTTGTTGTTTGTGACTGTTGTTGTTTGGTGACTGTTGTTGTTTGTGACTGTTGTTGTTTGTGACTGTTGTTGTTTGTGACTGTTGTTGTTTGTGACTGTTGTTGTTTGTGACTGTTGTTGTTTGGTGACTGTTGTTGTTTGTGACTGTTGTTGTTTGTGACTGTTGTTGTTTGGTGACTGTTGTTGTTTGGTGACTGTTGTTGTTTGTGACTGTTGTTGTTTGTGACTGTTGTTTGGTGACTGTTGTTGTTTGTGACTGTTGTTGTTGTTTGTGACTTGTTGTTTGGTGACTGTTGTTGTTTGTGACTGTTGTTGTTTGTGACTGTTGTTGTTTGTGACTGTTGTTGTTTGTGACTGTTGTTGTTTGTGACTGTTGTTTTTTGACTGTTGTTGTTTGTGACTGTTGTTGTTTGTGACTGTTGTTGTTTGGTGACTGTTGTTGTTTGTGACTGTTGTTGTTTGTGACTGTTGTTGTTTGTGACATTTGTTGTTTGTGACTGTTGTTGTTTGTGACTGTTGTTGTTTGTGACTGTTGTTGTTTGTGACTGTTGTTGTTTGGTGACTGTTGTTGTTTGGTGATTGTTGTTGTTTGGTGACTGTTGTTGTTTGGTGACTGTTGTTGTTTGTGACTGTTGTTGTTTGGTGACTGTTGTTGTTTGTGACTGTTGTTGTTTGTGACTGTTGTTGTTTGGTGACTGTTGTTGTTTGGTGACTGTTGTTGTTTGTGACTGTTGTTGTTTGTGACTGTTGTTTGGTGACTGTTGTTGTTTGTGACTGTTGTTGTTGTTTGTGACTTGTTGTTTGGTGACTGTTGTTGTTTGTGACTGTTGTTGTTTGTGACTGTTGTTGTTTGTGACTGTTGTTGTTTGTGACTGTTGTTGTTTGTGACTGTTGTTGTTTGGTGACTGTTGTTGTTTGTGACTGTTGTTGTTTGTGACTGTTGTTGTTTGTGACTGTTGTTGTTTGTGACTGTTGTTGTTTGTGACTGTTTTTGTTTGTGACTGTTGTTGTTTGTGACTGTTGTTGTTTGTGACTGTTGTTGTTTGTGACTGTTGTTGTTTGTGACTGTTGTTGTTTGTGACTGTTTTTGTTTGTGACTGTTGTTGTTTGTGACTGTTGTTGTTTGTGACTGTTGTTGTTTGTGACTGTTGTTGTTTGTGACTGTTGTTGTTTGTGACTGTTTTTGTTTGTGACTGTTGTTGTTTGTGACTGTTGTTGTTTGTGACTGTTGTTGTTTGTGACTGTTGTTGTTTGTGACTGTTGTTGTTTGTGACTGTTGTTGTTTGTGACTGTTGTTGTTTGGTGACTGTTGTTGTTTGTGACTGTTGTTGTTTGTGACTGTTGTTGTTTGTGACTGTTGTTGTTTGTGACTGTTGTTGTTTGTGACTGTTGTTGTTTGGTGACTGTTGTTGTTTGTGACTGTTGTTGTTTGTGACTGTTGTTGTTTGGTGACTGTTGTTGTTTGGTGACTGTTGTTGTTTGTGACTGTTGTTGTTTGTGACTGTTGTTTGGTGACTGTTGTTGTTTGTGACTGTTGTTGTTGTTTGTGACTTGTTGTTTGGTGACTGTTGTTGTTTGTGACTGTTGTTGTTTGTGACTGTTGTTGTTTGTGACTGTTGTTGTTTGTGACTGTTGTTGTTTGTGACTGTTGTTGTTTGGTGACTGTTGTTGTTTGTGACTGTTGTTGTTTGTGACTGTTGTTGTTTGTGACTGTTGTTGTTTGTGACTGTTGTTGTTTGTGACTGTTTTTGTTTGTGACTGTTGTTGTTTGTGACTGTTGTTGTTTGTGACTGTTGTTGTTTGTGACTGTTGTTGTTTGTGACTGTTGTTGTTTGTGACTGTTTTTGTTTGTGACTGTTGTTGTTTGTGACTGTTGTTGTTTGTGACTGTTGTTGTTTGTGACTGTTGTTTGGTGACTGTTGATGTTTGTGACTGTTGTCGTTTGTGACTGTTGTTGTTTGGTGAGTGTTGTTGTTTGTGACTGTTGTTTGGTGACTGTTGATGTTTGTGACTGTTGTTGTTTGTGACTGTTGTTGTTTGTGACTGTTGTTGTTTGTGACTGTTGTTTGGTGACTGTTGATGTTTGTGACTGTTGTTGTTTGTGACTGTTGTTGTTTGTGACTGTTGTTTGGTGACTGTTGTTGTTTGTGACTGTTGTTGTTTGTGACTGTTGTTTGGTGACGGTTGATGTTTGTGACTGTTGTTGTTTGTGACTGTTGTTGTTTGTGACTGTTGTAGTTTGTGACTGTTGTTGTTTGGTGACTGTTGTTGTTTGTGACTGTTGTTGTTTGTGACTGTTGTTGTTTGTGACTGTTGTTGTTTGTGACTGTTGTTGTTTGTGACTGTTGTTGTTTGTGACTGTTGTTGTTTGTGACTGTTGTTGTTTGTGACTGTTGTTGTTTGTGACTGTTGTTGTTTGTGACTGTTGTTGTTTGGTGACTGTTGTTGTTTGTGACTGTTGTTGTTTGTGACTGTTGTTGTTTGTGACTGTTGTTGTTTGTGACTGTTGTTGTTTGTGACTGTTGTTGTTTGGTGACTGTTGTTGTTTGTGACTGTTGTTGTTTGTGACTGTTGTTGTTTGGTGACTGTTGTTGTTTGGTGACTGTTGTTGTTTGTGACTGTTGTTGTTTGTGACTGTTGTTTGGTGACTGTTGTTGTTTGTGACTGTTGTTGTTGTTTGTGACTTGTTGTTTGGTGACTGTTGTTGTTTGTGACTGTTGTTGTTTGTGACTGTTGTTGTTTTTGACTGTTGTTGTTTGTGACTGTTGTTGTTTGTGACTGTTGTTGTTTGGTGACTGTTGTTGTTTGTGACTGTTGTTGTTTGTGACTGTTGTTGTTTGTGACATTTGTTGTTTGTGACTGTTGTTGTTTGTGACTGTTGTTGTTTGTGACTGTTGTTGTTTGTGACTGTTGTTGTTTGGTGACTGTTGTTGTTTGGTGATTGTTGTTGTTTGGTGACTGTTGTTGTTTGGTGACTGTTGTTGTTTGTGACTGTTGTTGTTTGGTGACTGTTGTTGTTTGTGACTGTTGTTGTTTGTGACTGTTGTTGTTTGGTGACTGTTGTTGTTTGGTGACTGTTGTTGTTTGTGACTGTTGTTGTTTGTGACTGTTGTTTGGTGACTGTTGTTGTTTGTGACTGTTGTTGTTGTTTGTGACTTGTTGTTTGGTGACTGTTGTTGTTTGTGACTGTTGTTGTTTGTGACTGTTGTTGTTTGTGACTGTTGTTGTTTGTGACTGTTGTTGTTTGTGACTGTTGTTGTTTGGTGACTGTTGTTGTTTGTGACTGTTGTTGTTTGTGACTGTTGTTGTTTGTGACTGTTGTTGTTTGTGACTGTTGTTGTTTGTGACTGTTTTTGTTTGTGACTGTTGTTGTTTGTGACTGTTGTTGTTTGTGACTGTTGTTGTTTGTGACTGTTGTTGTTTGTGACTGTTGTTGTTTGTGACTGTTTTTGTTTGTGACTGTTGTTGTTTGTGACTGTTGTTGTTTGTGACTGTTGTTGTTTGTGACTGTTGTTTGGTGACTGTTGATGTTTGTGACTGTTGTCGTTTGTGACTGTTGTTGTTTGGTGAGTGTTGTTGTTTGTGACTGTTGTTTGGTGACTGTTGATGTTTGTGACTGTTGTTGTTTGTGACTGTTGTTGTTTGTGACTGTTGTTGTTTGTGACTGTTGTTTGGTGACTGTTGATGTTTGTGACTGTTGTTGTTTGTGACTGTTGTTGTTTGTGTCTGTTGTTTGGTGACTGTTGATGTTTGTGACTGTTGTTGTTTGTGACTGTTGTTGTTTGTGACTGTTGTTTGGTGACTGTTGTTGTTTGTGACTGTTGTTGTTTGTGACTGTTGTTTGGTGACGGTTGATGTTTGTGACTGTTGTTGTTTGTGACTGTTGTTGTTTGTGACTGTTGTAGTTTGTGACTGTTGTTGTTTGGTGACTGTTGTTGTTTGTGACTGTTGTTGTTTGTGACTGTTGTTGTTTGTGACTGTTGTTGTTTGTGACTGTTGTTGTTTGTGACTGTTGTTGTTTGTGACTGTTGTTGTTTGTGACTGTTGTTGTTTGTGACTGTTGTTGTTTGTGACTGTTGTTGTTTGTGACTGTTGTTGTTTGGTGACTGTTGTTGTTTGTGACTGTTGTTGTTTGTGACTGTTGTTGTTTGTGACTGTTGTTGTTTGTGACTGTTGTTGTTTGTGACTGTTGTTGTTTGGTGACTGTTGTTGTTTGTGACTGTTGTTGTTTGTGACTGTTGTTGTTTGGTGACTGTTGTTGTTTGGTGACTGTTGTTGTTTGTGACTGTTGTTGTTTGTGACTGTTGTTTGGTGACTGTTGTTGTTTGTGACTGTTGTTGTTGTTTGTGACTTGTTGTTTGGTGACTGTTGTTGTTTGTGACTGTTGTTGTTTGTGACTGTTGTTGTTTTTGACTGTTGTTGTTTGTGACTGTTGTTGTTTGTGACTGTTGTTGTTTGGTGACTGTTGTTGTTTGTGACTGTTGTTGTTTGTGACTGTTGTTGTTTGTGACATTTGTTGTTTGTGACTGTTGTTGTTTGTGACTGTTGTTGTTTGTGACTGTTGTTGTTTGTGACTGTTGTTGTTTGGTGACTGTTGTTGTTTGGTGACTGTTGTTGTTTGTGACTGTTGTTGTTTGTGACTGTTGTTTGGTGACTGTTGTTGTTTGTGACTGTTGTTGTTGTTTGTGACTTGTTGTTTGGTGACTGTTGTTGTTTGGTGACTGTTGTTGTTTGTGACTGTTGTTGTTTGTGACTGTTGTTGTTGTTTGTGACTTGTTGTTTGGTGACTGTTGTTGTTTGGTGACTGTTGTTGTTTGTGACTGTTGTTGTTTGTGACTGTTTGATCCTAAGTCCACACAGAGAGAGAGAAAGGAAAGAGAGAGAGAGAGAGAGAGAGAGAGAGAGAGAGAGAGAGAGAGAGAGAGAGAGACAGAGAGAGAGAAGGAAAGAGAGAGAGAGAGAGTGAGAGAGAGAGAGAGAAGGAAAGAGAGAAAAAGAGAGAGAGAGTGAGTGAGTTTATATTAAAATACAAACATCATCGCGGGTTAGAAAAGCGAAGCAAAAAAAACCCGGACAGTTTTACTCTAATGGTTTTGTGACTGTTGTTGTTTGTGACTGTTGTTGTTTGTGACTGTTGTTGTTTGTGACTGTTGATGTTTGTGACTGTTGTTGTTTGTGACTGTTGTTGTTTGTGACTGTTGTTTGGTGACTGTTGATGTTTGTGACTGTTGTTGTTTGTGACTGTTGTTGTTTGTGACTGTTGTTGTTTGTGACTGTTGTTGTTTGGTGACTGTTGTTGTTTGTGACTGTTGTTGTTTGTGACTGTTGTTGTTTGTGACTGTTGTTGTTTGTGACTGTTGTTGTTTGGTGACTGTTGTTGTTTGTGACTGTTGTTGTTTGTGACTGTTGTTGTTTGTGACTGTTGTTGTTTGTGACTGTTGTTGTTTGGTGACTGTTGTTGTTTGTGACTGTTGTTGTTTGTGACTGTTGTTGTTTGTGACTGTTGTTGTTTGTGACTGTTGTTGTTTGGTGACTGTTGTTGTTTGGTGACTGTTGTTGTTTGTGACTGTTGTTGTTTGTGACTGTTGTTTGGTGACTGTTGTTGTTTGTGACTGTTGTTGTTGTTTGTGACTTATTGTTTGGTGACTGTTGTTGTTTGGTGACTGTTGTTGTTTGTGACTGTTGTTGTTTGTGACTGTTGTTTGGTGACTGTTGTTGTTTGTGACTGTTGTTGTTTGTGACTGTTGTTGTTTGGTGACTGTTGTTGTTTGTGACTGTTGTTGTTTGGTGACTGTTGTTGTTTGTGACTGTTGTTTGGTGACTGTTGTTGTTTGTGAGTGTTGTTGTTTGTGACTGTTGTTGTTTGGTGACTGTTGTTGTTTGTGACTGTTGTTTGGTGACTGTTGTTGTTTGTGACTGTTGTTGTTGTTTGTGACTGTTGTTGTTTGGTGACTGTTGTTGTTTGTGACTGTTGTTGTTTGTGACTGTTGTTTGGTGACTGTTGTTGTTTGTGACTGTTGTTGTTTGTGACTGTTGTTTGGTGACTGTTGTTTGGTGACTGTTGTTGTTTGTGACTGTTGTTGTTTGTGACTGTTGTTTGGTGACTGTTGTTTTGTGACTGTTGTTGTTTGTGACTGTTGTTGTTTGTGACTGTTGTTTGGTGACTGTTGTTTTGCGACTGTTGTTGTTTGTGACTGTTGTTGTTTGGTGACTGTTGTTGTTTGTGACTGTTGTTGTTTGTGACTGTTGTTGTTTGGTGACTGTTGTTGTTTGTGACTGTTGTTGTTTGTGACTGTTGTTGTTTGTGACTGTTGTTGTTTGTGACTGTTGTTGTTTGTGACTGTTGTTGTTTGTGACTGTTGTTGTTTGTTACTGTTGTTGTTTGTGACTGTTGTTGTTTGTGACTGTTGTTGTTTGTGGCTGTTGTTGTTTGGTGACTGTTGTTGTTTGTGACTGTTGTTGCTTGTGCCTGTTGCTGTTTGTGACTGTTGTTGTTTGTAACTGTTGTTGTTTGTGACTGTTGTTTGTGACTGTTGTTGTTGGTGACTGTTGTTTTCTGCGACTGTTGTTGTCTGTGACTGTTGTTGTCTATGACTGTTGTTGTTTGTGACTGTTGTTGTCTGTGACTATTGTTGTTTGCGACTGTTGTTTGTGACTGTTGTTGTTTGTGACTATTGTTTTCTGTGACTGTTGTTTGTGACTGTTCTTGTCCGCGACTGTTATTGTTTTTGACTATTGTTTTCTGTGACTATTGTTGTTTGTGACTGTTGTTGTCTGTGACTGTTGTTGTTTGTGACTCTTGTTTTCTGTGACTATTGTTGTTTTTGACTGTTGTTGTCTGTGTCTGTTGTTATCTGTGACTATTGTTGTTTGTGACTGTTGTTGTTTGTGACTGTTGTCATCTGTGACTGTTGTCATTTGTGACTGTTGTTGTTATTATTATTTCTGTTGTTAGTGAATGCTTTACGTACCATTAACCTCCAAGCTAAGTGGTTAACCCTTCCCCTTACTCTTCCCCTCTTATCTCCCCTCTCTTCCCTCCCTTTAATCTCCCTTCTCTTCTCTCCCTGTTATCTCCCCTTGCTTTCCTCCCCTCTTCCTCTCTCTCTCTCCCCTCTTCCCTCATCGACCGTCTGTCAGTTTGTGTATTGACGACTTGTGTTATTAATATATATTGTAGTACCCTTCCCCTCACTTATACCCTGACTCATACCCTCACTTATACCCTCACTTATACTCTGACTTATACCCTCACTCATACCCTCACTTATACCCTCACTTATACCCTCAA
Organism: Cherax quadricarinatus; assembly: GCF_038502225.1. Classification (NCBI taxonomy): domain Eukaryota; kingdom Metazoa; phylum Arthropoda; class Malacostraca; order Decapoda; family Parastacidae; genus Cherax; species Cherax quadricarinatus. The sequence goes on from NC_091357.1 coordinate 18,439,362, forward strand.
TTATACCCTGACTCATACCCTCACTTATTCCCTCACTTATACCCTGACTCATACCCTCACTTATGCCCTCACTTATACCCTGACTCATACCCTCACTTAAACCCTCACTTATACCCTGACTCATACCCTCACTTATACCCTCACTCATACTCTCACTTATACCCTCACTCATACTCTCACTTATACCCTCACTTATACCCCTCATTTATACCCTTACTCATACCCTCACTTATACCCTCACTCATACCTTTACTTATACCCCTCACTTATACCTCTCACTTAGACCTTCACTTTACCCTCACTCATACCTTCACTCATACCCTCACTCATACCTCACTTATACCCTCATTTATACCCCTCACTCATACTCCTCACTTATACCCCTCACTTAAACCCTCGCTCATACCCTCACTCATACCCTTACTTATACCCCTCATTTATACCCTCAATCATACCCTCACTCATACCCTCACTCATACCCCCAATACCCTCACCCACACCCCCTCACTTATACCCTTCACTTATACTCTTCACTCATACCCCTCACTTATACCCTCACTTATACCCTCACTTATACACCCACTTATACCCCTCACTTATACCCTCACCCGTACCCTTACTTACACCCTCACTTATACCCCTCACTTATATCCTTCACTTACACCCTCACTCATACTCTTACTCATACCCTCACTTATACCCTCACTCATACCCTCACTCATGCCCTCACTCATACCCTCACTCATACCCCCAATACCCTCACCCACACCCCCTCACTTATACCTTTCACTTATACTCTTCACTCATACCCCTCACTTATACCCTCAATTATACCCTCACTCATACCCTTACTTATACCCTCACTTATACTTCTCACTTATACCCTCATTCATACCCTCATTTATCCTCCTCACTCATACCCTCACTTATACCCTCACTCATACCCTCGCTTATACCCTCCATACCCCTAACTCACACCCCCTCACTTATACCCTTCACTTATACTCCTCACTCATACCCCTCACTTATACCTCTCACTCACACCCTCACTCATACCCTTCACTTATACCCCTCACTTACACCTTCATGTATACCCTCAGTAATTACCTCACTCCTACCCCTCACTTATACCTCTCACTTATAGCCCTCACTTATACCCTCAGTCATACCCTCACTCATACCCTCGCTTATACCCTCACTTATACCGTCCACTTATACCCCTCACTCATACCCCTCACTTATACCCTTACTCATACCCCTCAATTATACCCCTCACTCATACCCTCACTCTTGCCGTCACTCATACCCCTCACTTATACCCCTCACTTATACCCCTCACTTATCCCCCTCACTTATACCATCACTTATACCCCCCACTCATACCCTCACTTATACCCACTGCTGTCGTCTTCCCTCCCTCTCCCCCCAAACTTTAACTTCACAAGTAATGGTTGCCGTCTTGCAAGACGCTGCCAAAACTTCAAGACGAACCTCAGACTTACAAGAATCTCTTGACAAAAAATATTGTAAACAGCATATAGGTAACTTTGTTGCTCTGGAGGGAAGCCCTTGCTCTCTCTCTCTCTCTCTCTCTCTCTCTCTCTCTCTCTCTCTCTCTCTCTCTCTCTCTCTCTCTCTCTCTCTCTCTCTCTCTCTCTCTCTCTCTCTCTCTCTTTCTCTCTCTCTCTCTCTCTCTCTCTCTCTCTCTCTCTCTCTCTCTCTCTCCAGCAGCAACAGAAGGCTGGTACAACAGCAACTGCTGTAGCAATATTCTTAAATAAAGCTGCCAGTAAATATTCCGTCCGAGTGGCCTTTAAATATTCTATTATTTGCTCTCTGAGTGGCCCTTAAATATTCTATTTGCTCTCTGAGTGGCCTTTAAATATTCCATTATTTGCTCTCTGAGTGGCCCTTAAATATTCTATTTTCTCTCTGAGTGGCCTTTAAATATTCCATTATTTGCTCTCTGAGTGGCCCTTAAATATTCTATTTGCTCTCTAAGTGGCCTTTAAATATTCCATTATAAGCTCTCTGAGTGGCCCTTAAATATTCTATTTGCTCTCTGAGTGGCAGTCCCAGGGTTTCACATGCTGTGTAAGTGGCCATCCAGAACTTTCAGATGCTCTCTGAGTGGCTGTCCAGACCTTCTTGATGCTCTCTGAGTGGCTGCTTCAGACCTGATAATGCTCAATGAGTGGCAACTCCAGAATTATATATGCTCTCTGAGTGGTTGTTACAGACCTGCAAATGCTCTCTGAGTGGCTACTCCAGAAATACATATGCTATCTGAGTGGCTACTCCTGAATTATATAGGTTCTCTGATTGGCTGAAAGATCTACATATGATTTCTCTGGAATGATTGGCAGATTTGACGGTCCGAGTAACAGGCTTCCTGCCTGGCAGGATAGAGAGGGTCGTGGCAGGATAGAGAGGGTCGTGGCAGGATAGAGAGGGTCATGGCAGGATAGAGAGGGTCGTGGCAGGATAGAAAGGATCATGGCAGGATAGATAGGGTCTTGGCAGGATAGAGAGGGTCGTGGCAGGATAGAGAGGGTAGTGGCAGGATAGGGAGGGTCGTGGTAGGATAGAAAGGGTCATGGCAGGATAGACAGGGGCTTGGTAGGATAGAGAGGATCGTGGCAGGATAGAAAGGGTCATGGCAGGATAGATAGGGTCGTGGCAGGATAGAGAGGGTCGTGGCAGGATAGGGAGGATCGTGGCAAGATAGGGAGGGTCGTGGCAGCATAGGGTCGTTGCAAGATAGGGAGGGTCGTGGCAAGATAGCGAGGGTCGTGACAGGATAGAGGGTCGTGGCAGAATAGAGGGGGTAGTGGCAGGATAAGGAGGGGTCGTCTTAGAGATATCGTGAATCTCTCAATGGTCGTTTCCAGGACTGCACTAATCCCCGCTGAGTGGCCTGCCTCCCTTGGCGGCATTATTGGAGGGGGCATAATGGTGCTCGCTGAGTGGCCAGGTTAATGTAATGATGCTTGCAGAGTGGCCCAGCTTGCTGTAATGACACTCGCTGAGTGGCCAGCCCAAAATTAATATCACCCATTGAGTGGCAGAGTTAGAGGGAAGAAATCCCCTCCGAGCGGTCATTGGCCAAGTTATAAGACACATTAAGTGTTTGGAACCGCTTGGAACCGCTTGCTGACTGCGAATGTTGCCTTTAGGACCGGGTTGGGAGGGGCAATAATGCCCACTGAGTGGTAGGCTCGAGATGATGCTCACTGAGTGGCCCCAACTTCCAGAATACTGCTCGCTGAGTGGCCATAATTCTTATAATATTGCTCGATGAGTGGCCTCAACTTTTATAATACTGCTCCCTGAGTGGCCTCAACTTTTATAATACTGCTCGCTGAGTGGCCTCAACTTTTATAATACTGCTCGCTGAGTGGCCCCAACTCTCATAATGCTACTCACTGAGTGGCCCCAATTATCTGTGGCCATTGCTGTAGGCTGCTGCTGGCCGTTGATGAAGGAAACCAACGGCCGTTGCAGAGGAGCAATAACGACCGTTGCTGAAGAGCAGCAACGGCCGTTGCAGAATAGCAGTAATGGCCGTTGCCAAACAGCAATAACGGCCATTGAAGATCAACAACGGCCGTTGCACATCAGTAACGGCCGCTGCAGAGAAGCAGTAACGGCCGTTGCATGCAGCATCTCACTATCTTGCAAGAGTTTGATCCCGTTGGTGTAAAGCTTGCTTGATCAATGGCTGGAAGTTGCACAAGTTGAACACTCTTCGTCACCTCTCGTTGCAAGTGTTGCAAACGTTGTAAGTGTTGCAAACGTTGCAAGTGTTGCAAACGTTGTAAGTTACTATGTAAGTGTTGCAAATTTTGCAGGTTATGTAAATGTTGCAAACGTTGTAAGTGTTGCAAATGTTGCAAGTTACTATGTAAGTGTTGCAAATTTTGCAGGTTATGTAAGTGTTGCAAACGTTGTAAGTGTTGCAAATGTTGCAAGTTACTATGTAAGTGTTGCAAATTTTGCAGGTTATGTAAATGTTGCAAACGTTGTAAGTGTTGCAAATGTTGCAAGTTACTATGTAAGTGTTGCAAATTTTGCAGGTTATGTAAGTGTTGCAAACGTTGCAAGTGTTGCAAATTACTATGTAAGTGTTGCAAATTTTGCAAGTTATGTAAGTGTTGCAAACGTTGTAAGTGTTGCAAATGTTGCAAGTTACTATGTAAGTGTTGCAAACGTTGCAAGTGTTGATCAGGCAAGAGGGGGAGGGGGGCAGAGTTGCCTTCAA
>NC_091357.1:18448622-18473622 GCF_038502225.1 Cherax quadricarinatus
ACTACACGACCAGAAACAGAACTACACGACCAGGAACAGAACTACACGACCAGGAACAGAACTACACGACCAGGAACAGAACTACACGACCAGGGACAGGACTACACGACCAGAAACAAAACTACACGACCAGGAACAGAACTACACGACCAGGAACAGAACTACACGACCAGAAACAGGAATATGCGACCAGAAACAGAACTACACGACCAAAAACAGAGCTACACGACCAAAAACAGAACTACACGACCAGAAACAGGAATATGCGACAAGAAACAGAACTACACGACCAGGAACAGAACTACACGACCAGAAACAGTGCTACACGACTAGAGACGGGAATACACGACCTGCAAGAAGAGGGATATACCAGTTGGAATATAGGCAAAGCATCAGTAACACCACAACAACAACACTGGCAACACAAACAGCCTTCGCAACACATTAACATAAACACTTTCACAGTATCCTCGAGCATCCAGTTACGAATTTCCTTTATAGTCGTGGAATTGTGTGTTGTGTACGACGATTTGTGTGTTGTATACGTCGATTTGTGTGTTGTATGTGTCGATTTGTGTGTTGTATTCTTTGATTTATGTGTTATTTCCGTTGATTTGTGTCTTGTGGCCGTTGATTTGTGTGTTGTATCCGTTGATTTGTGTGTTGTATACGCTGATTTGTGTGTTGTATATGTCGATTTGTGTGTTGTTTCCGTTGATTTGTGTATCGTATCCGTTGATTTGCGTGTTGTACCCGTTGATTTGTGTGTTGTACCCGTTGATTTGTGTGTTGCATTCGTTGATTTATATATTGTATAACACAAGCTTGTATACTGTATAGAAAGGCTTGTATATTGTATACCCAGGTTGCTGCAGTAAAAACTGCATCATATATACCAATGAACGAAGGTCTGAGCATGGTAATTGCCTTGGGGGATACACTGAGACTGGCACTGATAGATTAGTATTCCGAATTATTAGGCCAGACAGTGCCTCCTGAGCACGCTTTCAGACTGGCACTGGTGTATTGGAAAGTATGTGTACTGAAAATGATTGTGCCTCTTTGTAATGCTTGGATACTGGCACTGTTTGGATTGGAAAACTGGAGTATTGGGCTAATCAGTGGCTAGTATATTGCGTACCTCATATCCATCCTGTGGATGGTAGTGGCTAGTTTATTGTGTACCTCATGTCCATCCTGTGGATGGTAGTGGCTAGTTTATTGTGTACCTCATATCCATCCTGTGAATGGTAGTGGCTAGTTTATTGTGTACCTCATATCCATCCTATGGATGGTAGTGGCTAGTTTATTGTGTACCTCATATCCATCCTGTGGATGGTAGTGGCTAGTTTATTGTGTACCTCATATCCATCCTGTGGATGGTAGTGGCTAGTTTATTGTGTACCTCATATCCATCCTGTGGATGGTAGTGGCTAGTTTATTGTATACCTCATATCCATCCTGTGGATGGTAGTGGCTAGTTTATTGTGTACCTCATGTCCATCCTGTGGATGGTAGTGGCTAGTTTATTGTGTACCTCATATCCATCCTGTGGATGGTAGTGGCTAATTTATTGTGTACCTCATATCCATCCTGTGGATGGTAGTGGCTAGTTTATTGTGTACCTCATATCCATCCTGTGGATGGTAGTGGCTAGTTTATTGTGTACCTCATATCCATCCTGTGGATGGTAGTGGCTAGTTTATTGTGTACCTCATATCCATCCTGTGGATGGTAGTGGCTAGTTTATTGTGTACCTCATATCCATCCTGTGGATGGTAGTGGCTAGTTTATTGTATACCTCGTGTTCAAGAGTATATGAATACACACAAGTGTTTAACAGGTGTTTATATGAATATATATGTACAATTTGTGCGATATTGTATTAATACAGTGCGATACTGTATTAATACAGTCACCATAAAGAGGAAACACAACGTTGTTGTATACAGCGATACAGTTCGTATAGGTTATATAGGTGAACCTAACTGCACATTTCCACAACCCACAAGTGTCAGTAAGTGTAATACTGGTTAGTTTGCTAGGTTAGGTTAGGTCAGGTTTAACTTGTTAGGTTACAAGTCTGCTGGCGGCTCCAGGGTCATTATGGCTACATGTAACCTGTACATTACCACCGTAATTTACTGGCTAAAATAAACATTAATGTAAATACTGAGTGTATATACACTGAGAGATGTATATACACTGAGATATGTATATACACTGAGATATGTATATACACTGAGATATGTATATACACTGAGATATGTATATACACTGAGATATGTATATACACTGAGATATGTATATACACTGAGATATGTATATACACTGAGATATGTATATACACTGAGATATGTATATACACTGAGATATGTATATACACTGAGATATGTATATACACTGAGATATGTATATACACTGAGATATGTATATACACTGAGATATGTAAATTCACTGAGATATGTATATACACAGAGATATGTATATACACTGAGATATGTATATACACTGAGATATGTATATACACTGAGATATGTATATACACTGAGATATGTATATACACTGAGATATGTATATACACTGAGATATGTATATACACTGAGATATGTATATACACTGAGATATGTATATACACTGAGATATATATATACAATGAGATATGTATATACACTGAGATATGTATATACACTGAGATATGTATATACACTGAGATATGTAAATTCACTGAGATATGTATATACACAGAGATATGTATATACACTGAGATATGTAAATTCACTGAGGTATGTATATACACTGAGATATGTATATACACTGAGATATATATATACACTGAGAGATGTATATACTCTGAGAGATGTATATACACTGGGATATGTAAATACACTGAAATATGTATATACAATGAGATATGTATATACATTGAGAGATGTATATACACTGAGAAATGTATATACTCTGAGAGATGTATATACACTGAGATATGTATATACACTGAGAGATGTATATCTCTGAGAGATGTATATACTCTGAGAGATGTATATACACTGAGATATGTATATACACTGAGATATGTATATACACTGAGAGATGTATATACTCTGAGAGATGTATATACTCTGAGAGATGTATATACACTGAGATATGTATATACACTGAGATACGTATATACACTGAGAGATGTATATACAATGAGATATGTATATACACTGAGAGATGTATATACTCTGAGAGATGTATATACTCTGAGAGATGTATATACACTGAGATATGTATATACACTGAGATATGTATATACACTGAGAGATGTATATACACTGAGAGATGTATATACTCTGAGAGATGTATATACACTGGGATATATAAATACACTGAGATATGTATATACACTGAGAGATGTATATGCACTGAGAAATGTATATACTCTGTGAGATGTATATACAGTGAGATATGTAAATACATTGATATATGTATATACTCTGAGAGATGTATATACACTGAGATATGTATATACACTGAGATATGTAAATACACTGAGATATGTATATACACTGAGATATGTAAATACACTGAGATATGTATATACACTGAGATATGTAAATACACTGAGATATGTATATACACTGAGATATGTATATACACTGAGAGATGTATATACACTGAGATATGTATATACACTGAGATATGTATATACACTGAGAGATGTATATACACTGAGAGATACATATACACTGAGAGATGCATATACACTGAGAGATGTATATACACTTCTCAGAGTACATGCACTTAAGAAGAAAAAGAAGGAGGGTAATAAGAAGAAAAGAAGAAGGAAAGAAGAAAAGAATTAATTCAAGAAGAAAGAATGAGAAGACGAGAACTGTGAGCAAAATATCAAGTCATAAACAGAGTGACGAAGGAGTACGAAAACTGAGCATGGAGTACATGTACTGACCGTGGAGTACATGTACTCTGGCGGTAGCAGGTTCTGCGCCCCTGGGCTGGCAGGTGTAGTTTCCCGAGTCCTTCCTGGTGGCTCGCTGTATGAGGAGAGCAGATCTGGTCACCTCTCCAGCCTCCGTCAGGATGCTCACTCCTCCCCTAGACGAGTCGTAATGTATCTCCTGTAGGAGACCAGAGTCCAGCTGAAGGATGTTACTGTATAACCGAGGACGGTCTGGTATAAATGAAGGAGGGCCTGGTATAACTGAGGAGGGCCTGGTATAATTGAGGAGGGCCTGGTATAACTGAGGAGGGCCTGGTATAATTGAGGAGGGCCTGGTATAACTGAGGAGGGCCTGGTATAACTGAGGAGGGCCTGGTATAATTGAGGAGGGCCTGGTATAACTGAGGAGGGCCTGGTATAAATGAAGGAGGGCCTGGTATAACTGAGGAGGGCCTGGTATAACTGAGGAGGGCCTGGTATAACTGAGGAGGGCCTGGTATAACTGAGGAGGGCCTGGTATAACTGAGGAGGGCCTGGTATAACTGAGGAGGGCCTGGTATAACTGAGGAGGGCCTGGTATAACTGAGGAGGGCCTGGTATAACTGAGGAGGGCCTGGTATAACTGAGGAGGGCCTGGTATAATTGAGGAGGGCCTGGTATAACTAAAAGAGGGTTTGGTATAACTGAAGGAGGGTCTGTGTAGCTAAAGGAGGGTCTTTGTAACTGAAGGAGGGTCTGTGTTACTGAAGGAGGGTCTGTGTAACTGAAGGACGGTCTGTGTTACTGAAGGAGTGTCTGTGTAACTGAAGGAGGGTCTGTGTTACTGAAGGAGGGTCTGTGTAACTGAAGGAGGGTCTGTGTTACTGAAGGAGGGTCTTTGTAACTGAAGGAGGGTCTGTGTTACTGAAGGAGGGTCTGTGTAACTGAAGGAGGGTCTATGTTACTGAAGGAGGGTCTGTGTAACTGAAGGAGGGTCTTTGTAACTGAAGGAGGGTCTGTGTAACTGAAGGAGGGTCTGTGTTACTGAAGGAGGGTCTGTGTAACTGAAGGAGGGTCTGTGTTACTGAAGGAGGGTCTGTGTTACTGAAGGATGGTCTGTGTAACTGAAGGAGGGTCTGTGTAACTGAAGGAGGATCTGTGTAACTGAAGGAGGATCTGTGTAACTGAAGGATGGTCTGTGTAACTGAAGGAGGGTCTTTGTAACTGAAGGAGGGTCTGTGTTACTGAAGGAGGGTCTGTGTAACTGAAGGACGGTCTGTGTTACTGAAGGAGGGTCTGTGTAACTGAAGGAGGGTCTGTGTTACTGAAGGAGGGTCTGTGTAACTGAAGGAGGGTCTGTGTTACTGAAGGAGGGTCTGTGTAACTGAACGAGGGTCTGTGTTACTGAAGGACGGTCTGTGTAACTGAAGGAGGGTCTGTGTTACTGAAGGAGGGTCTGTGTAACTGAAAGACGGTCTGTGTTACTGAAGGAGGGTCTGTGTAACTGAAGGAGGGTCTGTGTTACTGAAGGAGGGTCTGTGTAACTGAAGGAGGGTCTATGTTACTGAAGGAGGGTCTGTGTAACTGAAGGAGGGTCTTTGTAACTGAAGGAGGGTCTGTGTAACTGAAGGAGGGTCTGTGTTACTGAAGGAGGGTCTGTGTAACTGAAGGAGGGTCTGTGTTACTGAAGGAGGGTCTGTGTTACTGAAGGACGGTCTGTGTAACTGAAGGAGGGTCTGTGTAACTGAAGGAGGATCTGTGTAACTGAAGGAGGATCTGTGTAACTGAAGGATGGTCTGTGTAACTGAAGGAGGGTCTGTGTAACTGAAGGAGGGTCTATGTAACTGAAGGACGGTCTGTGTAACTGAAGGAGGATCTGTGTAACTGAAGGAGCGTCTGTGTAACTGAAGGAGGATCTTTGTAACTGAAGGAGGATCTGTGTAACTGAAGGAGGGTCTGTGTAACTGAAGGAGGGTCTGTGTTACTGAAGGAGGGTCTGTGTAACTGAAGGACGGTCTGGGTTACTGAAGGAGGGTCTGTGTAACTGAAGGACGGTCTGTGTTACTGAAGGAGGGTCTGTGTAACTGAAGGAGGGTCTATGTTACTGAAGGAGGGTCTGTGTAACTGAAGGAGAGTCTTTGTAACTGAAGGAGGGTCTGTGTAACTGAAGGAGGGTCTGTGTTACTGAAGGAGGGTCTGTGTAACTGAAGGAGGGTCTGTGTTACTGAAGGAGGGTCTGTGTTACTGAAGGATGGTCTGTGTAACTGAAGGAGGATCTGTGTAACTGAAGGAGGCTCTGTGTAACTGAAGGAGGGTCTGTGTAACTGAAGGAGGGTCTGTGTAACTGAAGGAGGGTCTGTGTAACTGAAGGAGGATCTGTGTAACTGAAGGAGGGTCTGTGTAACTGAAGGAGGATCTGTGTAACTGAAGGAGGATCTGTGTAACTGAAGGAGGGTCTGTGTAACTGAAGGAGGGTCTGTGTTACTGAAGGAGGGTCTGTGTAACTGAAGGAGGGTCTGTGTTACTGAAGGAGGATCTGTGTAACTGAAGGAGGGTCTGTGTTACTGAAGGAGGGCCTGTGTAACTGAAGGAGGGTCTGTGTAACTGAAGGAGGATCTGTGTAACTGAAGGAGGATCTGTGTTACTGAAGGAGGATCTGTGTAACTGAAGTAGGATCTGTGTAACTGAAGGAGGATCTGTGTTACTGAAGGAGGATCTGTGTAACTGAAGGAGGATCTGTGTAACTGAAGGAGGATCTGTGTTACTGAAGGAGGGTCTGTGTTACTGAAGGAGGGTCTGTGTTACTGAAGGAGTATCTGTGTAACTGAAGGAGGATCTGTGTAACTGAAGGACGGTCTGTGTAACTGAAGGAGAGTCTGTGTAACTGAAGGAGGATCTGTGTAACTGAAGGAGGGTCTGTGTAACTGAAGGAGGGTCTGTGTAACTGAAGGACGGTCTGTGTAACTGAAGGATGGTCTGTGTAACTGAAGGAGGATCTGTGTAACTGAAGGAGGGTCTGTGTAACTGAAGGAGGGTCTGTGTAACTGAAGGAGGGTCTGTGTAACTGAAGGACGGTCTGTGTAACAGAAGGATGGTCTGTGTTACTGAAGGAGGGTCTGTGTAACTGAAGGAGGGTCTGTGTAACTGAAGAACGGTCTGTGTTACTGAAGGAGGGTCTGTGTAACTGAAGGAGGATCTGTGTAACTGAAGGAGGATCTGTGTAACTGAAGGAGAATCTGTGTAACTGAAGGAGGGTCTGTGTAACTGAAGGAGGGTCTGTGTAACTGAAGGAGGATCTGTGTAACTGAAGGAGGATCTGTGTAACTAAAGCAGGGTCTGTGTAACTGAAGGAGGGTCTGTGTAACTGAAGGAGGATCTGTGTAACTGAAGGAGGATCTGTGTAACTGAAGGAGGGTCTGTGTAACTGAAGGAGGGTCTGTGTAACTGAAGGAGGGTCTGTGTAACTGAAGGAGGGTCTGTGTAACTGAAGGAGGATCTGTGTAACTGAAGGAGGGTCTGTGTAACTGAAGGAGGGTCTGTGTAACTGAAGGAGGGTCTGTGTAACTGAAGGAGGGTCTGTGTAACTGAAGGAGGATCTGTGTTACTGAAGGAGGGTCTGTGTAACTGAAGGAGGGTCTGTGTAACTGAAGGATGGTCTGTGTTACTGAAGGAGGGTCTGTGTAGCTGAAGGAGGGTCTGTGTAACTGAAGGAGGGTCTGTGTAACTGAAGGAGGGTCTGTGTAACTGAAGGAGGATCTGTGTTACTGAAGGAGGGTCTGTGTAACTGAAGGAGGGTGTGTGTAACTGAAGGATGGTCTGTGTTACTGAAGGAGGGTCTGTGTAACTGAAGGAGGGTCTGTGTAACTGAAGGAGGGTCTGTGTAACTGAAGGAGGGTCTGTGTAACTGAAGGAGGATCTGTGTTACTGAAGGAGGGTCTGTGTAACTGAAGGAGGATCTGTGTAACTGAAGGAGGCTCTGTGTAACTGAAGGAGGGTCTGTGTAACTGAAGGAGGGTCTGTGTAACTGAAGGAGGGTCTGTGTTACTGAAGGAGGGTCTGTGTAACTGAAGGAGGGTCTGTGTAACTGAAGGAGGATCTGTGTTACTGAAGAAGGGTCTGTGTAACTGAAGGAGGGTCTGTGTAACTGAAGGATGGTCTGTGTTACTGAAGGAGAGTCTGTGTAACTGAAGGAGGGTCTGTGTTACTGAAGGAGGGTCTGTGTAACTGAAGGAGGGTCTGTGTAACTGAAGGACGGTCTGTGTTACTGAAGGAGGGTCTGTGTAACTGAAGGAGAATCTGTGTAACTGAAGGAGGGTCTGTGTAACTGAAGGAGGATCTTTGTAACTGAAGGAGGATCTGTGTAACTGAAGGAGGGTCTGTGTAACTGAAGGAGGGTCTGTGTAACTGAAGGAGGGTCTGTGTAACTGAAGGACGGTCTGTGTTACTGAAGGAGGGTCTGTGTAACTGAAGGAGGATCTGTGTAACTGAAGGAGGGTCTGTGTAACTGAAGGAGGATCTGCGTAACTGAAGAAGGATCTGTGTAACTGAAGGAGGGTCTGTGTAACTGAAGGAGGGTCTGTGTAACTGAAGGAGGGTCTGTGTAACTGAAGGAGGATCTGTGTTACTGAAGGAGGGTCTGTGTAACTGAAGGAGGATCTGTGTAACTGAAGGAGGGTCTGTGTAACTGAAGGAGGGTCTGTGTAACTGAAGGAGGGTCTGTGTAACTGAAGGAGGGTCTGTGTTACTGAAGGAGGGTCTGTGTAACTGAAGGATGGTCTGTGTAACTGAAGGAGGATCTGTGTTACTGAAGGAGGGTCTGTGTAACTGAAGGAGGGTCTGTGTAACTGAAGGATGGTCTGTGTTACTGAAGGAGGGTCTGTGTAACTGAAGGAGGGTCTGTGTTACTGAAGGAGGGTCTGTGTAACTGAAGGAGGATCTGTGTAACTGAAGGACGGTCTGTGTAACTGAAGGATGGTCTGTGTAACTGAAGGAGGATCTGTGTAACTGAAGGAGGGTCTGTGTAACTGAAGGAGGGTCTGTGTAACTGAAGGAGGGTCTGTGTTACTGAAGGAGGGTCTGTGTTACTGAAGGATGGTCTGTGTAACTGAAGGAGGGTCTGTGTAACTGAAGGAGGATCTGTGTAACTGAAGGAGGATCTGTGTAACTGAAGGATGGTCTGTGTAACTGAAGGAGGGTCTTTGTAACTGAAGGAGGGTCTGTGTTACTGAAGGAGGGTCTGTGTAACTGAAGGACGGTCTGTGTTACTGAAGGAGGGTCTGTGTAACTGAAGGAGGGTCTGTGTTACTGAAGGAGGGTCTGTGTAACTGAAGGAGGGTCTGTGTTACTGAAGGAGGGTCTGTGTAACTGAACGAGGGTCTGTGTTACTGAAGGACGGTCTGTGTAACTGAAGGAGGGTCTGTGTTACTGAAGGAGGGTCTGTGTAACTGAAAGACGGTCTGTGTTACTGAAGGAGGGTCTGTGTAACTGAAGGAGGGTCTGTGTTACTGAAGGAGGGTCTGTGTAACTGAAGGAGGGTCTATGTTACTGAAGGAGGGTCTGTGTAACTGAAGGAGGGTCTTTGTAACTGAAGGAGGGTCTGTGTAACTGAAGGAGGGTCTGTGTTACTGAAGGAGGGTCTGTGTAACTGAAGGAGGGTCTGTGTTACTGAAGGAGGGTCTGTGTTACTGAAGGATGGTCTGTGTAACTGAAGGAGGGTCTGTGTAACTGAAGGAGGATCTGTGTAACTGAAGGAGGATCTGTGTAACTGAAGGATGGTCTGTGTAACTGAAGGAGGGTCTGTGTAACTGAAGGAGGGTCTATGTAACTGAAGGACGGTCTGTGTAACTGAAGGAGGATCTGTGTAACTGAAGGAGCGTCTGTGTAACTGAAGGAGGATCTTTGTAACTGAAGGAGGATCTGTGTAACTGAAGGAGGGTCTGTGTAACTGAAGGAGGGTCTGTGTTACTGAAGGAGGGTCTGTGTAACTGAAGGACGGTCTGGGTTACTGAAGGAGGGTCTGTGTAACTGAAGGACGGTCTGTGTTACTGAAGGAGGGTCTGTGTAACTGAAGGAGGGTCTATGTTACTGAAGGAGGGTCTGTGTAACTGAAGGAGAGTCTTTGTAACTGAAGGAGGGTCTGTGTAACTGAAGGAGGGTCTGTGTTACTGAAGGAGGGTCTGTGTAACTGAAGGAGGGTCTGTGTTACTGAAGGAGGGTCTGTGTTACTGAAGGATGGTCTGTGTAACTGAAGGAGGATCTGTGTAACTGAAGGAGGCTCTGTGTAACTGAAGGAGGGTCTGTGTAACTGAAGGAGGGTCTGTGTAACTGAAGGAGGGTCTGTGTAACTGAAGGAGGATCTGTGTAACTGAAGGAGGGTCTGTGTAACTGAAGGAGGATCTGTGTAACTGAAGGAGGATCTGTGTAACTGAAGGAGGGTCTGTGTAACTGAAGGAGGGTCTGTGTTACTGAAGGAGGGTCTGTGTAACTGAAGGAGGGTCTGTGTTACTGAAGGAGGATCTGTGTAACTGAAGGAGGGTCTGTGTTACTGAAGGAGGGCCTGTGTAACTGAAGGAGGGTCTGTGTAACTGAAGGAGGATCTGTGTAACTGAAGGAGGATCTGTGTTACTGAAGGAGGATCTGTGTAACTGAAGTAGGATCTGTGTAACTGAAGGAGGATCTGTGTTACTGAAGGAGGATCTGTGTAACTGAAGGAGGATCTGTGTAACTGAAGGAGGATCTGTGTTACTGAAGGAGGGTCTGTGTTACTGAAGGAGGGTCTGTGTTACTGAAGGAGTATCTGTGTAACTGAAGGAGGATCTGTGTAACTGAAGGACGGTCTGTGTAACTGAAGGAGGGTCTGTGTAACTGAAGGAGGATCTGTGTAACTGAAGGAGGGTCTGTGTAACTGAAGGAGGGTCTGTGTAACTGAAGGACGGTCTGTGTAACTGAAGGATGGTCTGTGTAACTGAAGGAGGATCTGTGTAACTGAAGGAGGGTCTGTGTAACTGAAGGAGGGTCTGTGTAACTGAAGGAGGGTCTGTGTAACTGAAGGACGGTCTGTGTAACTGAAGGATGGTCTGTGTTACTGAAGGAGGGTCTGTGTAACTGAAGGAGGGTCTGTGTAACTGAAGAACGGTCTGTGTTACTGAAGGAGGGTCTGTGTAACTGAAGGAGGACCTGTGTAACTGAAGGAGGATCTGTGTAACTGAAGGAGAATCTGTGTAACTGAAGGAGGGTCTGTGTAACTGAAGGAGGGTCTGTGTAACTGAAGGAGGATCTGTGTAACTGAAGGAGGATCTGTGTAACTGACGCAGGGTCTGTGTAACTGAAGGAGGGTCTGTGTAACTGAAGGAGGATCTGTGTAACTGAAGGAGGATCTGTGTAACTGAAGGAGGGTCTGTGTAACTGAAGGAGGGTCTGTGTAACTGAAGGAGGGTCTGTGTAACTGAAGGAGGGTCTGTGTAACTGAAGGAGGATCTGTGTAACTGAAGGAGGGTCTGTGTAACTGAAGGAGGGTCTGTGTAACTGAAGGAGGGTCTGTGTAACTGAAGGAGGATCTGTGTTACTGAAGGAGGGTCTGTGTAACTGAAGGAGGGTCTGTGTAACTGAAGGATGGTCTGTGTTACTGAAGGAGGGTCTGTGTAGCTGAAGGAGGGTCTGTGTAACTGAAGGAGGGTCTGTGTAACTGAAGGAGGGTCTGTGTAACTGAAGGAGGATCTGTGTTACTGAAGGAGGGTCTGTGTAACTGAAGGAGGGTGTGTGTAACTGAAGGATGGTCTGTGTTACTGAAGGAGGGTCTGTGTAACTGAAGGAGGGTCTGTGTAACTGAAGGAGGGTCTGTGTAACTGAAGGAGGGTCTGTGTAACTGAAGGAGGATCTGTGTTACTGAAGGAGGGTCTGTGTAACTGAAGGAGGATCTGTGTAACTGAAGGAGGCTCTGTGTAACTGAAGGAGGGTCTGTGTAACTGAAGGAGGGTCTGTGTAACTGAAGGAGGGTCTGTGTAACTGAAGGAGGATCTGTGTTACTGAAGAAGGGTCTGTGTAACTGAAGGAGGGTCTGTGTAACTGAAGGATGGTCTGTGTTACTGAAGGAGAGTCTGTGTAACTGAAGGAGGGTCTGTGTTACTGAAGGAGGGTCTGTGTAACTGAAGGAGGGTCTGTGTAACTGAAGGACGGTCTGTGTTACTGAAGGAGGGTCTGTGTAACTGAAGGAGAATCTGTGTAACTGAAGGAGGGTCTGTGTAACTGAAGGAGGATCTTTGTAACTGAAGGAGGATCTGTGTAACTGAAGGAGGGTCTGTGTAACTGAAGAAGGGTCTGTGTAACTGAAGGAGGATCTGTGTTACTGAAGGAGGGTCTGTGTAACTGAAGGAGGATCTGTGTAACTGAAGGAGGCTCTGTGTAACTGAAGGAGGGTCTGTGTAACTGAAGGAGGGTCTGTGTAACTGAAGGAGGGTCTGTGTAACTGAAGGAGGATCTGTGTTACTGAAGAAGGGTCTGTGTAACTGAAGGAGGGTCTGTGTAACTGAAGGATGGTCTGTGTTACTGAAGGAGAGTCTGTGTAACTGAAGGAGGGTCTGTGTTACTGAAGGAGGGTCTGTGTAACTGAAGGAGGGTCTGTGTAACTGAAGGACGGTCTGTGTTACTGAAGGAGGGTCTGTGTAACTGAAGGAGAATCTGTGTAACTGAAGGAGGGTCTGTGTAACTGAAGGAGGATCTTTGTAACTGAAGGAGGATCTGTGTAACTGAAGGAGGGTCTGTGTAACTGAAGAAGGGTCTGTGTAACTGAAGGAGGGTCTGTGTAACTGAAGGACGGTCTGTGTTACTGAAGGAGGGTCTGTGTAACTGAAGGAGGATCTGTGTAACTGAAGGAGGGTCTGTGTAACTGAAGGAGGATCTGCGTAACTGAAGAAGGATCTGTGTAACTGAAGGAGGGTCTGTGTAACTGAAGGAGGGTCTGTGTAACTGAAGGAGGGTCTGTGTAACTGAAGGAGGATCTGTGTTACTGAAGGAGGGTCTGTGTAACTGAAGGAGGGTCTGTGTAACTGAAGGAGGGTCTGTGTAACTGAAGGAGGGTCTGTGTAACTGAAGGAGGGTCTGTGTAACTGAAGGAGGGTCTGTGTTACTGAAGGAGGGTCTGTGTAACTGAAGGATGGTCTGTGTAACTGAAGGAGGATCTGTGTTACTGAAGGAGGGTCTGTGTAGCTGAAGGAGGGTCTGTGTAACTGAAGGATGGTCTGTGTTACTGAAGGAGGGTCTGTGTAACTGAAGGAGGGTCTGTGTTACTGAAGGAGGGTCTGTGTAACTGAAGGAGGATCTGTGTAACTGAAGGACGGTCTGTGTTAGTGAAGGAGGGTCTGTGTAACTGAAGGAGGGTCTGTGTAACTGAAGGACGGTCTGTGTTACTGAAGGACGGTCTGTGTAACTGAAGGAGGATCTGTGTTACTGAAGGAGGGTCTGTGTAACTGAAGGAGGGTCTGTGTAACTGAAGGATGGTCTGTGTTACTGAAGGAGGGTCTGTGTAACTGATGGAGGGTCTGTGTTACTGAAGGAGGGTCTGTGTAACTGAAGGAGGATCTGTGTAACTGAAGGACGGTCTGTGTTAGTGAAGGAGGGTCTGTGTAACTGAAGGAGGGTCTGTGTAACTGAAGGACGGTCTGTGTTACTGAAGGAGGGTCTGTGTAACTGAAGGAGGGTCTGTGTAACTGAAGGAGGGTCTGTGTAACTGAAGGAGGGTCTGTGTAACTGAAGGAGGATCTGTGTTACTGAAGGAGGATCTGTGTAACTGAAGGAGGGTCAGTGTAACTGAAGGAGGATCTGTGTTACTGAAGGAGGATCTGTGTAACTGAAGGAGGGTCTGTGTAACTGAAGGAGGATCTGTGTTGCTGAAGGAGGATCTGTGTAACTGAACGAGGGTCTGTGTTACTGAAGGAGGGTCTGTGTAACTGAAGGAGGGTCTGTGTTACTGAAGGAGGGTCTGTGTTACTGAAGGAGGGTCTGTGTTACTGAAGGAGGGTCTGTGTTACTGAAGGAGGATCTATGTTACTGAAGGAGGATCTGTGTAACTGAAGGAGGATCTGTGTAACTGAAGGAGGATCTGTGTTACTGAAGGAGGATCTGTGTAACTGAAGGAGGATCTATGTTACTGAAGGAGGATCTGTGTAACTGAAGGAGGGTCTGTGTTACTGAAGGAGGATCTGTGTTACTGAAGGAGGATCTGTGTAACTGAAGGAGGGTCTTGCTAGGGAAAGAGGGGGATGAGGGGAATTTCACTTTGCCAGGTGAGGGGAGATGAGCTGAAGTTCACCATGTCAGCTAAGGGGGGGGGGATGAGGGGAAGTTCGCCTTGCCAGGTGAAGGGAGATGAGGGGAAGTTCACCATGCCAGGTGAGGGGAGATGAGGGGAAGTTCACCATGCCAGGTGAGGGGAAGGGAGGGGACGCTTACCTTGCCCTCATGGTGCCAGGTGATAGCATGAGGGGAGCGAGCATGGTACAGCACCAGGCAGGTCAGATTAATGGTTGAACCTGTGTTTATATGCAGGTCGTCTCCTCCCAGGATCTCCGTACGAGGCTCTGCAATCAAGGCGAGAAGCTTCACTTGCAACACCTGATCAACACTTGTACATCTGTGTTTACACCTGCACGCCTTTGCATATACCCAAACACCTGTGCTTACGTATTTAATGTGGCGCTCAATGTGTGTTTTCCTATATTTGACAGAGAGAGAGAGAGAGGTAGAGATAGAAGTATAACTCACCAATTATATGCAGTGCCACAAAGTGACTCCTGGGAGGCGTGGTGCCAATCTGGCACTCATAGACCCCTCTGTCCCTCAGTTGCACTGATGCCACCAACAACACCCAGTCACCAGTCGACGGCTCAAACATAGCCTGCAACATACCACAACATAGCCTGCAACACAGCACAACATAGCCTGCAACATAGCACAGTATAACCGGGGTGAGGATAGGTTTAGACATAGCTCCAACATAGCCTGCAACATAGCTCTAACATAGCTTGCAACATAGCCTGCAACATAGCTCCAATATAGCCTGCAACGTAACTCTCTGGATATTAATATTACTTACTAATGTTACTAGTTACTTATACTACTGCTGTTGCTACTACTACTACTACTATTACTACTACTACAACTACCACAACTACTACTACTACTACTAAAACATTACTACTACTACTACTACTACTACTACTACTCCTATCTCATCTGCTAGCTGCTGCTGCTACTACTGCTGCTGCTGCTGCCTGCTCTGCTGCCTCCTCTACTGCTGCTGCTGCTACTGCCTGCTCCTCTACTGCTCCTACCTCCTCCTGCTGCTGCTGCTGCTGCTGCTAGCTGCTGCTGCTGCTGCTGCTGTTGCTGCTGCTGCAGCTGCTGCTGCTGCTGCTGTGCTGCTGCAGCAAGCAGCAGCTGCTGCTACTGCTGCTGCTGCTGCTGCTGCTGCTGCTGCTGCTGCTGCTGCCTGCTGCTGCTGCTGCTGCTGCTGCTGCTGCCTGCTGCTGCTGCTGCTGCTGCTCTGTGCTGCTGCTGCTGCTACTGCTGCTGCTGCTGCTGCTGCCACTGCTGCTGCTGCTGCTACTACTACTACTACTACTACTACTACTACTACTCCTACAACTACTACTATTACACATGCTGTTAAACTACAATTACTACAACTAATTATCCTACTTAATAACTGGATATATCAGGTGTCCAAAATTATCACACACGGATAATCCTTTAAATATAATCCACATAAAAATTATAATCCCAGGATTAAACATAATTTACAGTAATAATTTAAGCAAACATCAAGAATGTCGTATAATTTGCTGGCGTTAAGGAATTATACAGTGGTGTGGCTATTTAATAATATAATTTGTCATGAGGAATCTGAAACATAATTCTCAGTTATTCTTTATGATAATTTAACACCAGGCATGGTGATAATTCTGTTATTAAATTACTTCGTTTGAATATGATTAAGTGGAGTTGTGGTAGTGGTGGTAGTGGTGGTAGTGGTGGTAGTGGTGGTATGTATGATGGTATAGTGGTAATGGTATAGCCGTGTGGTAGTAATGGTAGTGGTGGATAGTAGAATGGTAGTGGTAATGGTAGTAATAGTAGAGTGGCAATTAGTAATGGTAGTAGTTGTGTTCAATTATATGGTGGTAGTGTATTGTAGTAGTGGTAGTGGTGGTAATAGTGTTATAGTATGGTAGTGTTAGTAGTGGAAGGTAGTGTGTAGTGGTGGTAGTGGTAATAGTGATATATTGTGTGTGGAGTGGTGGTAGTGTTGTGTGTTGTAGTGTTGGTAGTGTTGGTAGTGTTGGTAGTGGTGGTAGTGGTGGTGGTAGGTGTGAGTGGTGTGGTGGTGTGTGTATGGTAGTGTTGGTAGTGGTGGTAGTGTTGGTAGTGTTGGTAGTGGTGGTAGTGGTGGTATGGTGGTAGGTAGTGGTGGTAGTGGTGGTAGTGGTGGTAGTGGTGGTGGAGTGGTTGGTAGTGGTTGGTAGTGGTGGTATGTGTGGTGGTGGTAGTGGTAGAGTGTGGTAGTGGTGGTAGTGTTGGTAGTGTTGGTAGTGTTGGTAGTGTTGGTAGTGGTGGTAGTGTTGGTAGTGTTGGTGAGTGGTGGTAGTGGTGGTGGTGGTGGTAATGGTGTGTGTGGTGGTAGTAGTGGTAGTGGTGGTGAGTGGAGGTAGGTAGGTGGTAGTGGTGGTAGTGGTGGTAGTGGTTGGTAGTGGTGGTAGTGGTGGTGAGTGGAGGTGGTAGGTAGTGTTGGTAGTGGTGGTAGTGTTGGTAGTGGTTGGTGGTTGGTGTTGGTAGTGTGGTAGTGTTGGTGTGGTGGTAGGTGGTGGTAGTGGTTGGTAGTGGTGGTATGGAGTTGGTGGTAGTGGTGTGTTAGTGTAAGTGGTGGTGGTGGTAGTAAGGTGGTAATGGTGGTAGTGTGGTAGTGGTGGTAGTGTGGTGGTGTGTAAGGTATAGTGGTGTGGAGTGGTAATGGTGAGTGGTGGTAGGTGTGGTGTGGTGGTGATGTGGTAGTGGTTGGTAGTGTGGTGGTAGTGGTGGTAGTGTTGGTAGTGGTGGTAGTGGTTGGTGTGTTAGTAGTGTGGTGGTGTTGTGGTGGTGGAGTGGTGGAGAGTGTTGGTAGTGTTGGTAGTGGTGGTAGTGGTGGTAGTGGTGGTAGTGGTGGTAATGGTGGTAATGGTGGTAGTGGTGGTAGTGTTGGAAGTGGTGGTAGTGGTGGTAGTGGTGGTAGTGGTGATAGTCGTGGTGGTGGTAGTCGTGGTAGTGGTAATGGTGATAGTGGTGGTAGTTGTGGCAGCAGTAATAGTAACAGTAACAATAGTTGTAATAGTAATAATAACAACAATAACAATATATATATATATATATATAATATATATATATATATATATATATATATATATATATATATATATATATATATATATATATATATATATATATATATATATATATATCTGCTCTATGACCACTAAATAATTATAACAAACTGCTGTAGAGTTAAAATTCCCTCTGATAATTGAATTATCAGTATTTATGATAAATTCTGCTGAGGTTTTAGTCCGGTCAGGCGGAGACTGGGGCTTATATACACTTATTATTGAGAGTTTGTTTACAAGAGAGCCTTGTGGTTGTTAGTGGGGATTTATTTCTTGTTCTGGGGGATTTATTGGGGATTCTGTTGTTCTCAGGTTTACCGGGGATTCTAATTTAGAGTTTGTTATTAACAGTGTAGTTAACAATGTAGTCAGTAGTTTAGCAGTTGGGGTAGTAACAGTAGTAGTAACGTGTACTGATGGTAGTGGTAAGGAAGTGTTAGTGAACAGTGGTCAACATGTGTAACGTGGTGTAACAGGTGGTAGTAACAGTGGTAGTGAAGGTGTGGAGTGGAGCAGTGGTACGCGTGGTAGTGTAGTAGTAACAGTGTAAAGTGGCAGCGGTGGTGTAACGTAGTAGTAACGGTAGGTAGGTAACGGTGGGTAAGTTGGCAACAGTAGTAGTAACGGTGGTGTAACAAGTGCAGTAACAGTAGTAGTAACAGTAGGTAGCAACAGTAGTAGTAACGTGCAGTGTAGTAGTAACGTGTGCAGCAGTGGCAGGTTGTAACAGTAGCAGTAACGTAGGTAACAGTGGTAGTAACAGTAGTAGTAACAGTGGTAGTAACGTGGTGGCAAGGCTGTGGTGGAACAGTAGTATGTAACGTAGCGTAAGCAGTAGGTAGCAACAATAGGTGTAACAGTAGTAGTAACGGTGGTAGTGTAGGTGCAGTAAGGCAGTAGTAGGTAACAGTAGTAGCAACAGTGGTAGTAACAGTAACGGTAGTAGTAACGTGCGTAGTGTAACAGTAGTGTAACTGGGTAACGAGTGGTAGCGAACAGTGTGGCGGAGGTGAAGTGAACAGTGGTAACAGTGGTGGTAACGGTGGTGGCAACGTAAGTGGCAAGTGGCTGGATAATGGATGTAGTAACGATGGTGGCAGGTGCTGGTAACAGTGGAGTAACAGTGGTAGCAGTGGTGCAGCAGTGGTAGTAACGGTGGAGTAACAGTGGTAGTAACAGTCTGAGTGTAGCAACAGTGTTAACAGTGTAGCAAGTGGTAGTAACGGTAGTAGCAGTAACAGTGGTAGTAACAGAGTGAGTGGTAGCGGTGTAACAGTCAGTAACGTAGTAGGTAACAGTGGTAGCAACAGTAGTGTAACAGTAAGCGTAACAGTGTAGTAACAGGTAACGGTGGTAGTAACGGTAGCAGTAACAGAGTGGTAGGTAGTAGTAACAGTAGTGTAACAGGTAGTAACAGTGAAGTAGCAACAATGTAGTAACAGTAGCAGTGGAACAGTGGTAGTAAGGCAGTAGTAGTAACAGTGGTAGCAACAGTAAGTAGCAACAGTAAGTAGCAACAGTGGTAGTAACAGTCGGTAGTAACAGGTAGTAAGTAACGGTAGGCAATGAGCAACAGTAGTAGTGGCAACGTAGCGTAACAGTAGTAGTAACAGTAGGTAGTAACGGTAGCAGGTGGCAGTAGTAGTAACAGTAGTAACTGAAAAAGTAACAGTAGTAGTAACAGTGTGGCAACAGTGGTAGTAACGTAGTAGTAACGGTAGCGGTGAACAGTAAGGTAGTAACAGTGGTAGCAACAGGTAGTGGTAGTAACCAGCGGTAGGCAGTAGTGGTAACAGGTGGTGGCGACGGTGGTAGCAGCAGTGGTGAGTGTAAACGGTAGGCGTAACGGTGGTGGTAACGGAGGTACCGCAGTAGAAGGTAGCGGCAGTGGCAAGCACGTAGGTGGTAACGAGTGGCGGTAACAGGTAGGTAGTAACGATGGTAGCAACAGTGGTATTGCGGCAGTAGTGGTAACAGTGGTAGGCAGCAGTAGGTGGCCAACGTGGTATTAACAGTAGCAGGTAACGGTAGGTGTAACGGTGGTAGCAACGGTAGGTAGGTAACGGTGGCAGGTAACATGGTAGGTAACGGTAGTAGTAACAGTGGTAGCAACAGGTAGTAGGTAACAGGTGGCATTAACAGTGGTACGGTAACGTGGTAACGGCTCAGTGTAGCAACGGTAGTGGTAACAGTGGCGGTAACAGTGGTAGTGCGGTGTAGCACGGTGGTAGTAACGGTAGGCGGTAACGGTAGTGTACGGTGGTAACGTGGTAGTCAGGTAGCGGTGGCGGTAGGTGAATCACGGTGGCAGGTAACGGTAAGGTGGTAACAGGTAGTAGGCAACGGTGGTAGTACGGTGGCGGTAACGTGAGTAACGCGGTGGAACGGTGGTAGTAACGATGGAGTAACGGTGGTAGTAACAGTGGTAGTAACAGTAGGTAGGCAACCAGTAGGTAGTAACGGTAGGCAGTAACGGTGATGGTAACGTAGTAGCAACAGTAGGTAGTGAACAGTAGGCAGGTAACGGTAGGTAGTAAGGCGGTAAGGTAGTAACAGGTGGCGGTAACAGTGGTGGCAACCGGTGGTAGGTAACGGTGGTAGGTAACGGTGGTAGTAACTGTGGTAGTGACGGTGGCAGTAACGATGGTAGCGCCAGGTGGTAGTACGGTAGCGGCAGTGGTAGTAACGGTAGCGGTAACGGTGGCGGTAACGGTAGTAGCAACGTGGTAGTAGCAGTGGTAGTAAGGCAGTGGTAGGTAACCAGTAAGTGGTAACAGTAGGCAGTAACAGTAGGTAGTAACAGGTAGTGATAACAGATGGTAGGTAACAGTAGGTAGTAACAGTAGCAGTAACAGTAGTAGTAACAGTGGTAGTAACAGTGGTGATTGTTAACAGTGGTAGGTGGAAGTGGTTAGTAACCGGTATGGTAACTTGATGGTAGTGAACAGGTGGTAGGTAACAGTAGGTGGATGGCAGTGAGGTAACAGTGGTAGCAACCAGTAGGTAGTAACAGGTGGCAGTAAGCAGGTAGTAGGTAACGGTGGTAGTAACCAGGTGTTAGCAGGTAGCGAGTGGAAGCAGTACGGTGGCAGTGGAACAGTACAGTACGGTAAGGCAGTAACGGTAGTAAGTAACAGTAGGTAACGGCAGTGGTAGTGGAACAGTGGTAGTAACGGTAGTGGTGGAACAGTAGGTAGCAAGCAGGTGGTAGTGACAGTAGTAGTAACAGTGGAGTAACAGGTAGCAGTAACAGATGGTAGTGAACAGTGGTAGTAACAGGTGGTAGCAACAGTAGTAGTGAACAGTGGCGGTAACGATGCAGGCCAACGGTGGTAGTAACAGTGGTAAGTGAGTAGGTAGTAACAGGTAGGTAGTAACAGTAGGTAGGTGGAACAGTAGCGGTAACAGTGAGTAGTAACAGTGGTAGTAACAGTAGGTAGGTAACAGGTAAGGTGGTAACAGTAGGCAGTAACAGTGGTATGGTAACAGTAGGTAGTAACAGTAGTAGTAACAGTAAGGTAGTAACAGGTGGCAGGTAACAGTAGGTAGTAACGGTATGGTAGTAACAGGTAGTAGTAACAGCAGGTAATAACAGTGGTAGTAACAGGTAAGGTAGCAAGCAGTGGTAGCAGCGGTAGTGGTAACGGTGGTAGTAACAAGTGGTAGTAACGGTAGGCAGGTAACAGTGGTAGCAAGCAGTGGTAGTAACAGGTGCAGGTAACGGAGGTAGGTGGTAACGTAAGGTAGTAACAGTGGTAGCCAGCAGTGGTGAGTAACAGTAGCGGTAACGGTAGGTAAGTAACGGTAGCAGGTAACAGTGGTAGTAACGGTATGTAGGTAACCAGTAGTAGTAACAGTAAGTAGGTGACAAGTGGTAGTAGGTAACGGTGGTGGCAAGCAGTAGGTAGTAACCAGTGGTAGTAACAGTAGGTAGTAACGGTAGGCAGTGACAGTGGTAGTAACAGTAGGTAGTAACAGTAGGTAGTAACGGTGTAGTGTAACAGTAGCGGTAACAGGTAGGCAGTAATTGGTAGTAAGGGCAGTGGTAGTGAACAGGTAGTAGGTAACAGTGGTAGTGAACGGGGTGGCAGGTAACAGGTGGCGGTGACGGTTGGCAGGTAACAATGGTAGTGAACGGTGGTAGCAACAGGTGGTAGGTAACGGTAGGTAGGTAACAGGTGGTAGTAACGGTGAAGTGGTAACGGTAGGTGTAACAGGTAGGCGGTAACGGTAGCGGTAACGGTAGCAGGTAACTGTAGTAGTAACAGTAGTAGTAACAGTAGTAGTAACAGTAGTAGTAACAGTAGTAGTAACAGTAGTAGTAACAGTAGCAGTAACAGTAGCAGTAACAGTAGTAGTAACAGTAGTAGTAACAGTAGTAGTAACAGTAGCAGTAACAGTAGCAGTAACAGTAGTAGTAACAGTAGTAATGTGGACTCGAACCTCCGTTGTAATTTAGTTTTATACCGACCTAAATTTTTATTGTGTTTTTTTATGTTTTATCCCGTGTTTTATTTTTATTATTCTCCTTTATTGCCTCTCTCCTATTTCTTCTTTTTGTACTCTAATATAAACTCTTTGTACTCTAATATAAACTATTTGTACTCTAATATAAACTATTTGTACTCTAATATAAACTATTTGTACTCTAATATAAACTATTTGTACTCTAATATAAACTATTTGTACTCTAATATAAACTATTTGTACTCTAATGTAAACTGTTTGTACTCTAATATAAAGTATTTGTACTCTAATATAAACTATTTGTACTCTAATATAAACTATTTGTACTCTAATATAAACTATTTGTACTCTAATATAAACTATTTGTACTCTAATATAAACTCTTATACTCTGATATAAACTCTTTGTACTCTGATACAAACTCTTTGTACTCTGATACAAACTCTTTGTACTCTGATACAAACTCTTTGTACTCTGATACAAACTCTTTGTACTCTGATACAAACTCTTTGTACTCTGATACAAACTCTTTGTACTCTGATACAAACTCTTTGTACTCTGATACAAACTCTTTGTACTCTGATACAAACTCTTTGTACTCTGATACAAACTCTTTGTACTCTGATACAAACTCTTTGTACTCTGATACAAACTCTTTGTACTCTGATACAAACTCTTTGTACTCTGATACAAACTCTTTGTACTCTGATACAAACTCTTTGTACTCTGATACAAACTCTTTGTACTCTGATACAAACTCTTTGTACTCTGATACAAACTCTTTGTACTCTGATACAAACTCTTTGTACTCTGATACAAACTCTTTGTACTCTGATACAAACTCTTTGTACTCTGATACAAACTCTTTGTACTCTGATACAAACTCTTTGTACTCTGATACAAACTCTTTGTACTCTGATACAAACTCTTTGTACTCTGATACAAACTCTTTGTACTCTGATACAAACTCTTTGTACTCTGATACAAACTCTTTGTACTCTGATACAAACTCTTTGTACTCTGATACAAACTCTTTGTACTCTGATACAAACTCTTTGTACTCTGATACAAACTCTTTGTACTCTGATACAAACTCTTTGTACTCTGATACAAACTCTTTGTACTCTGATACAAACTCTTTGTACTCTGATACAAACTCTTTGTACTCTGATACAAACTCTTTGTACTCTGATACAAACTCTTTGTACTCTGATACAAACTCTTTGTACTCTGATACAAACTCTTTGTACTCTGATACAAACTCTTTGTACTCTGATACAAACTCTTTGTACTCTGATACAAACTCTTTGTACTCTGATACAAACTCTTTGTACTCTGATACAAACTCTTTGTACTCTGATACAAACTCTTTGTACTCTGATACAAACTCTTTGTACTCTGATACAAACTCTTTGTACTCTGATACAAACTCTTTGTACTCTGATACAAACTCTTTGTACTCTGATATAAACTATTTGTACTCTGATACAAACTCTTTGTACTCTGATACAAACTCTTTGTACTCTGATACAAACTCTTTGTACTCTGATACAAACTCTTTGTACTCTGATACAAACTCTTTGTACTCTGATACAAACTCTTTGTACTCTGATACAAACTCTTTGTACTCTGATACAAACTCTTTGTACTCTGATACAAACTCTTTGTACTCTGATACAAACTCTTTGTACTCTGATACAAACTCTTTGTACTCTGATACAAACTCTTTGTACTCTGATACAAACTCTTTGTACTCTGATACAAACTCTTTGTACTCTGATACAAACTCTTTGTACTCTGATACAAACTCTTTGTACTCTGATACAAACTCTTTGTACTCTGATACAAACTCTTTGTACTCTGATACAAACTCTTTGTACTCTGATACAAACTCTTTGTACTCTGATACAAACTCTTTGTACTCTGATACAAACTCTTTGTACTCTGATACAAACTCTTTGTACTCTGATACAAACTCTTTGTACTCTGATACAAACTCTTTGTACTCTGATACAAACTCTTTGTACTCTGATACAAACTCTTTGTACTCTGATACAAACTCTTTGTACTCTGATACAAACTCTTTGTACTCTGATACAAACTCTTTGTACTCTGATACAAACTCTTTGTACTCTGATACAAACTCTTTGTACTCTGATACAAACTCTTTGTACTCTGATACAAACTCTTTGTACTCTGATACAAACTCTTTGTACTCTGATACAAACTCTTTGTACTCTGATACAAACTCTTTGTACTCTGATACAAACTCTTTGTACTCTGATACAAACTCTTTGTACTCTGATACAAACTCTTTGTACTCTGATACAAACTCTTTGTACTCTGATACAAACTCTTTGTACTCTGATACAAACTCTTTGTACTCTGATACAAACTCTTTGTACTCTGATACAAACTCTTTGTACTCTGATACAAACTCTTTGTACTCTGATACAAACTCTTTGTACTCTGATACAAACTCTTTGTACTCTGATACAAACTCTTTGTACTCTGATACAAACTCTTTGTACTCTGATACAAACTATTTGTACTCTAATATAAACTCTTTGTACTCTGATACAAACTATTTGTACTCTAATATAAACTCTTTGTACTCTGATACAAACTATTTGTACTCTAATATAAACTCTTTGTACTCTGATACAAACTATTTGTACTCTAATATAAACTCTTTGTACTCTGATACAAACTATTTGTACTCTAATATAAACTCTTTGTACTCTGATACAAACTATTTGTACTCTAATATAAACTCTTTGTACTCTGATACAAACTATTTGTACTCTAATATAAACTCTTTGTACTCTGATACAAACTATTTGTACTCTAATATAAACTCTTTGTACTCTAATATAAACTCTTTGTACTCTAATATAAACTCTTTGTACTCTAATATAAACTATTTGTACTCTGACATAAACTCTTTGTACTCTAACGTTTCTTATCGCTGTAGACTGATAATATTTTATCTATGACTTTCTTTCACTAGAGTACACGTGAAGGTCACAGAGTACACGAGAGTACGTCATGGAGAAGACCAGAGGCGGAGTACAGCACTGAGTGCTTGTTATAGGAGGCAGCTAATGGGTTTTGTGTTAGTTAAAATGTTTACCTGTCAGAGTGGCGGCGGTAGTGGCGGCGGTAGTGGCGGCGGTAGTGGCGGCGGTAGTGGCGGCGG
>NC_091357.1:18478622-18506122 GCF_038502225.1 Cherax quadricarinatus
ATATATACACACTCACGTATGTATATATATATATATATATATATATATATATATATATATATATATATATATATATATATATATATATATATATAACCTTACCTAATAGAAATAAATTTTGAGGTCTTTCAACTGCTAATTGAAACCTTTATCAGATGCTATTATCTCGTGCCTTTCTTCAGTAATTCGATCTATGTATATACCCAAATCACCTTGGAATTGTTTTCTGGAAGCGGCACAATATTTACCATCATCTGGGGGTCACCTGAATTTAGACTCACCTGAAGGAATTTATGACCACCGAAAGTCACCTGGAAGTAATATCGTGTCACTTTACGGCAATTCAGGAATCATCTGAGGTGGTTTGAGGTTACTTGGGGTGAACTGGGAGTGTCTAGGTGTCACTCGCCTGGGAGTGTGTAGGTGCCACTCATCTGCGAGTGTCTAGGTGCCACTCACCTGGGAGCGTCTAGGTGCCACTCATCTGGGAGTGTGTAGGTGCCACTCATCTGGGAGTGTGTAGGTGACACTCACCTGGGAGTGTCTAGGTCCCACCCACCTGGGAGTGTGTAGGTGCCACTCATCTGGGAGTGTGTAGGTGACACTCACCTGGGAGTGTCTAGGTCCCACCCACCTGGGAGTGTGTAGGTGCCACTCATCTGGGAGTGTGTAGGTGCCACTCACCTGGGAGTGTCTAGGTCCCACCCACCTGGGAGTGTGTAGGTGCCACTCACCTGGGAGTGTGTAGGTCCCACTCACCTGGGAGTGTGTAGGTGCCACTTCCTGGGAGTATCTAGGTGCCACTCACCTGGGATTGTCTAGGTCCCACCCACCTTGGAGTGTCTAGGTTCCACCCACCTTGGAGTGTCTAGGTTCCACCCACCTTGGAGTGTCTAGGTTCCACCCACCTTGGAGTGTCTAGGTTCCACCCACCTTGGAGTGTCTAGGTTCCACCCACCTGGGAGTGTCTAGGTTCCACCCACCTGGGAGTGTCTAGGTCCCACTCACCTCTGAGTGTCTAGGTCCCACTCACCTTGGAGTGTCTAGGTCCCACCCACCTGGGAGTGTCTAGGTCCCACCCACCTGGGAGTATCTAGGTCCCACTCACCTGGGAGTGTCTAGGTCCCACCCACCTGGGAGTGTCTAGGTCCCACTCACCTGGGAGTGTCTAGGTCCCACTCACCTGGGAGTGTCTAGGTCCCACCCACCTGGGAGTGTCTAGGTCCCACTCACCTGGGAGTGTCTAGGTCCCACTCACCTTGGAGTGTCTAGGTCCCACTCACCTTGGAGTGTCTAGGTCCCACTCACCTGGGAGTGTCTAGGTCCCACTCACCTTGGAGTGTCTAGGTCCCACCCACCTTGGAGTGTCTAGGACCCACCCACCTGGGAGTATCTAGGTCCCACCCACCTGGGAGTGTCTAGGTCCCACTCACCTGGTAGTGTCTAGGTGCCACTTACCTGGAATCTTTGATCAGATGTGTAGGTGTATTTGTCGACGGTAAGCAGGTGTAGGTCCCTGTGTCTGATCCAGGACACCTGCCAGGAGAGAATACACCTGTCAGCAAGCCTAGAGAACCACTAAAAACACACTTGGGAACACTAAGAGAACAATAGTGAGAACTACTAGAGAACGTCTGTGAACGTTCTTCAGAACACTAAGACCGCACCAGTGATGTCATTTTTGAGAACAGTGTCAGAACAAATGGTGAACAGATCATATAACCAACAATGTGATTTGTTCATCGTTATGCCGTGTTCTTGAAATGAGTTCCAGTGTTTCTTGTGTGTGTCATGTGTGTGTCATGTGTGTCATGTGTGTGTCATGTGTGTGTGTCTCTGTGTGCCATGTGTGTGTCATGTGTGTCATGTGTGTGTCATGTGTGTGTGTGTGTGTGTGTCTTTGTGTGCCATGTGTGTCATGTGTGTCATGTGTGTGTCATGTGTGTGTGTGTCTCTGTGTGCCATGTGTGTGTCATGTGTGTGTCATGTGTGTTTGTGTGTCTGTGTGTCATGTGTGTGTCATGTGTGTCATGTGTGTGTGTCATGTGTGTGTGTGTGTGTGTGTGTCTCTGTGTGCCATGTGTGTGTCATGTGTGTCATGTGTGTGTCATATGTGTGTGTGTCTGTGTGTCATGTGTGTGTCATGTGTGTGTGTGTCTGTGTGTCATGTGTCTGTGTGTCTGTGTGTCATGTGTGTGTCATGTGTGTGTCATGTGTGTGTCATGTGTGTGTGTCATGTGTGTGTGTGTGTGTGTATCTGTGTGCCATGTGTGTGTCATGTGTGTGTCATGTGTGTGTCATGTGTGTGTGTCATGTGTGTGTGTCATGTGTGTGCGTGTGTGTGTCTCTGTGTGCCATGTGTGTGTCATGTGTGTCATGTGTGTGTGTGTCTGTGTGTCATGTGTGTGTCATGTGTGTCATGTGTGTGTCATGTGTGTGTCATGTGTGTGTGTGTGTGTGTGTCATGTGAGTCATGTGTGTGTCATGTGTGTGTGTGTGTGTGTCATGTGTGTGTGTGTCTCTGTGTGCCATGTGTGTCATGTGTATCATGCGTGTGTCATGTGTGTGTGTGTGTCTGTGTGTCATATGTGTGTCATGTGTGTCATGTGTGTGTGTCTCTGTGTGTCATGTGTGTCATGTGTGTGTCATGTGTGTCATGTGTGTGTCATGTGTGTGTCATGTGTGTGTGTGTGTGTGTCATGTGAGTCATGTGTGTGTCATGTGTGTGTGTGTGTGTGTCATGTGTGTGTGTGTCTCTGTGTGCCATGTGTGTGTCATGTGTATCATGCGTGTGTCATGTGTGTGTGTGTGTCTGTGTGTCATATGTGTGTCATGTGTGTCATGTGTGTGTGTCTCTGTGTGTCATGTGTGTCATGTGTGTGTCATGTGTGTCATGTGTGTGTCATGTGTGTGTCATATGTGTCATGTGTGTGTGTCTCTGTGTGTCATGTGTGTCATGTGTGTGTCATGTGTGTGTGTGTGTCTGTGTGTCATGTGTGCCATGTGTGTGTCATGTGTGTGTGTGTGTCTGAGTGTCATGTGTGTGTCATGTGGGTGTCATGTGTGCCATGTGTGTGTCATGTGTGTGTGTGTCTCTGTGTGTCATGTGTGTGTCATGTGTGTCATGTGTGTGTCATGTGTGTGTGTGTGTGTCTCTGTATGTCATGTGGTCATATGTGTCATGTGTGTGTCTCTCTGTGTGTCATGTGTGTGTCATGTGTGTGTGTGTGTGTCTCTGTGTGTCATGTGTGTGTGTCTCTCTCTCTGTGTCATGTGTGTCATGTGTGTGTGTCATGTGTGTGTCATGTGTGTCACGTGTGTGTGTGTGTCATATGTGTGTGTGTGTCTCTGTGTGTCATGTGTGTGTGTGTGTGTCATGTGTGTGTGTCTCTGTGTGTCATGTGTGTGTGTGTCTCTCTGTGTCATGTGTGGGTGTGTGTCATGTGTGTGTGTGTCTGTGTGCCATGTGTGTGTGTGTGTGTGTGTGTCTCTGTGTGTCATGTGTGTGTGTCTCTGTGTGTCATGTGTGTGTGTCTCTCTCTGTGTGCCATGTGTGTGTGTGTCATGTGTGTGTGTGTCTCTGTGTGTCATGTGTGTGTGTGTGTGTATGTGTCTCTGTGTGTCATGTGTGTGTGTCTCTCTGTGTGTCATGTGTGTGTGTGTGTGTGTATGTGTGTGTGTGTGTATGTGTGTGTATGTATGTGTGTGTGTGTGTGTGTATGTGTGTGTATGTGCGTGTGTGTGTGTATATATATGTGTGTGTGTGTGTCATGTGTGTGTGTGCATCTCTGTGTATCATGTGTGTGTCATGTGTGTCATGTGCGTGTGTCATGTGTGTGTGTGTGTGTGTCATGTGTGTGTGTCTCTCTGTGTGTCATGTGTGTCATGTGTGTGTGTGTCATGTGTGTGTGTCATGTGCGTGTGTCATGTGTGTGTGTCATGTGTGTAATGTGTGTGTCTCTGTGTGTCATGTGTGTGTGTCTGTGTGTGTCTCTCTCTCTGTGTGTCATGTGTGTGTGTGTCATGTGTGTGTGTGTCTTGTGTGTGTGTGTGTCATGTGTGTGTCATGTGTGTGTCATGTGTGTGTCATGTGTGTCATGTGTATGTCATGTGTGTGTCATGTGTGTGTCATGTGTGTGAGTGTGTCTCTGTGTGTCATGTGTGTGTGTGTGTGTGCGCCTGTGTGTGTCATGTGTGTGTGTGTGTCTCTGTGTGTCATGTGTGTGTCATGTGTGTGTGTCATGTGTGTGTCATGTGTGTGTGTGTCTCTGTGTGCCATGTGTGTGTCATATGTGTGTGTGTCTCTCTCTATGTGTCATGTGTGTGTGTATGTCTCTGTGTGTCATGTGTGTGTCATGTGTGTGTGTCATGTGTGTGTCATGTGTGTGTCATGTGTGTGTCATGTGTGTCATGTGTGTGTCATATGTGTGTGTGTCTCTCTCTGTGTGTCATGTGTGTGTCATGTGTGTGTGTATATCTCTGTGTGTCATGTGTGTGTCATGTGTGTGTGCCATGTGTGTGTTTGTCTCTGTGTGTCATGTGTGTGTGTGTCATGTGTATGTGTCATGTGTGTCATGTGTGTGTGTCATGTGTATG
Source organism: Cherax quadricarinatus (assembly GCF_038502225.1). Lineage (NCBI taxonomy): Eukaryota > Metazoa > Arthropoda > Malacostraca > Decapoda > Parastacidae > Cherax > Cherax quadricarinatus. The sequence continues at coordinate 18,483,219 of NC_091357.1, forward strand.
TGTCATGTGTGTGTCATGTGTGTGTGTCATGTGTGTGTGTGTCATGTATGTGTGTCATGTGTCTGTCATGTGTGTGTGTGTGTGTGTGTCATTTATATATCATCTGTATGTGTCATATATGTGTCATCTGTGTGTGCCATGTATGTGTCATGTGTGTGTCTGTCTGTTAGTTACTGTCTACCAAAGGCACTTGTCGATAAACACTTCCCTGTAGCCTTCCTCGCCTCTTTGTGGTTGCCGTGTGAGAGGGATGGGGATCGAGTCACAGCTCCTGGCCCTTCCTACGAGACTCACCGTCTTGTTGCCCTTGTCGAGGACGCGACACCGTAGAGACGCCGTCCGTCCCAGCACCGACGACACGTTTCCGGAATGCCGCATGTCCACCTGCAGGGAAAAGTAACTTCGATACTCCTCTGTCATGTGTGTTTCCAGAGTTGGTAATTCTGTTTACTCAGTTTACTTGACGAGGTAAGAGCTGTTATCTTAGCTCGGCTAATTTACAAGATAAGAGCTGTTATCTTAGCTCTGCTAATTTACAAGATAAGAGCTGTTATCTTAGCTCGGCTCATTTACAAGACAGGAGCTGTTATCTTAGCTCGGCTCATTTACAAGATAAGAGCTGTTATCTTAGCTCGGCTAATTTACAAGACAGGAGCTGTTATCTTAGCTCGGCTCATTTACAAGACAGGAGCTGTTATCTTAGCTCGGCTCATTTACAAGACAGGAGCTGTTATCTTAGCTCGGCTCATTTACAAGATAAGAGCTGTTATCTTAGCTCGGCTCATTTACAAGACAGGAGCTGTTATCTTAGCTCGGCTAATTTACAAGATAAGAGCTGTTATCTTAGCTCAGCTCATTTACAAGACAGGAGCTGTTATCTTAGCTCGGCTCATTTACAAGATAAGAGCTGTTATCTTAGCTCGGCTAATTTACAAGATAAGAGCTGTTATCTTAGCTCGGCTCATTTACAAGATAAGAGCTGTTATCTTAGCTCGGCTCATTTACAAGACAGGAGCTATTATCTTAGCTCGGCTCATTTACAAGATAACAGCTGATATCTTACCTCAGCTCACAGGATAACAGCTGCTATCTTACCTCACAAGATAACAGCTGTTATCTTACATCAGCTAACAGGATAACAGCTGTTATCTTACCTCAGCTCACAGGATAACAGCTGCTATCTTACCTCACAAGGTAGCAGCTGTTATCTTACCTCAGCTCACAGGATAACAGCTGTTATCTTACCTCAGCTCACAGGATAACAGCTGTTATCTTACCTCAGCTCACAGGATAACAGCTGTTATCTTACCTCAGCTCACAGGATAACAGCTGTTATCTTACCTCAGCTCACAGGATAACAGCTGTTATCTTACCTCAGCTCACAGGATAACAGCTGTTATCTTAACTTATTTCAATGCTCATCACTGTCTATGGAACACAACCCTCCCCCAAGATGCCACCCAAAATAATCACCTACCATCCAGGTACCTATTTACTGCTAGGTGCAGAGGGGCAGCAGGTGTAAGGAGACTTGTTCATACATCTCACCCAACCCGGCAATCTATCCCAGTTCCATTCAGTTGTGATCTGAATTTATATAAATTCTGAGGACAATATAAATTCTGAATCAAAACTTGCTTACCTCTGCCATGTTTATATTATATAAATTTTCTGAATTAATCACACTGGGCAGAAATTATAAATTTTATTTCGGGTCTGTAAATCTGAGAAAAAAAATGAAGGCTCGATCCTCCGTGGAGTGATGTAGGAGACTGGGCATTTAGACTGTTGTGGTTAGCATGTGCATCAGTGTATTTAGCGTTTAATATGGTCAAAGGAGACTTACCCTGGGACCGTCTCTGTGGGAGATAAGGCTGATGGGAGATGAGGAGGATGCTGAGGAGGAGGAGGAGGAAGATGCTTCTCCGCTGGGCATCTCCGCGGTCTGGACAGTGACAGCATCCTGGCCAGTGTCCGTCACTGGCGGCACTGTTGTTGTCACCACTGTGGGAAGATAAGGAGTGAGAGTTAGCTCTCTCTCTCTCTCTCTCTCTCTCTCTCTCTCTCTCTCTCTCTCTCTCTCTCTCTCTCTCTCTCTCTCTCTCTCTCTCTCTCTCTCTCTCTCTCTCTCATCAAGGGATAATGAGTTCAACAAAAGTTAACAAGTGTAAAACTCTCGTTTAACTTCTCCGGGTAATTGATACAGCAAGTTTAAAATGTTGAATTTTGAGCAATGTTGAAATTATCAAGTGTGCAAGCATGTTAATGTTACTAAGTGTACAGGTATGTTAATGTTACTAAGTGTACAGGTATGTTAATGTTACTAAGTGTACAGGTATGTTAACGTTACTAAGTGTACAGGTATGTTAACGTTACTAAGTGTACAGGTATGTTAATGTTACTAAGTGTACAGGTATGTTAACGTTACTAAGTGTACAGGTATGTTAATGTTACTAAGTGTACAGGTATGTTAATGTTACTAAGTGTACAGGTATGTTAACGTTACTAAGTGTACAGGTATGTTAATGTTACTAAGTGTACAGGCATGTTAATGTTACAAAGTGTGCAGGTATGTTAATGTTACTAAGTGTACAGGCATGTTAATGTTACTAAGTGTGCAGGTATGTTAATGTTACTAAGTGTACAGGTATGTTAATGTTACTAAGTGTACAGGCATGTTAATGTTACTAAGTGTGCAGGTATGTTAATGTTACTAAGTGTGCAGGTATGTTAATGTTACTAAGTGTACAGGTATGTTAATGTTACTAAGTGTAGAGGCATGTTAATGTTAATAAGTGTACAGGTATGTTAATGTTACTAAGTGTATAGGTATGTTAATGTTACTAAGTGTACAGGCATGTTAATGTTACTAAGTGTACAGGTATGTTAATGTTACTAAGTGACAGGCATGTTAATGTTACTAAGTGTACAGGTATGTTAATGTTACTAAGTGTATAGGTATGTTAATGTTACTAAGTGTACAGGTATGTTAATGTTACTAAGTGTACAGGTAAGTTAATGTTACTAAATGTACAGGTATGTTAATGTTACTAAATGTACAGGAATGTTAATGTTACTAAGTGTACAGGTATGTTAATGTTACTAAGTGTACAGGAATGTTAATGTTACTAAGTGTACAGGTATGTTAATGTTACTAAGTGTACAGGTATGTTAATGTTACTAAGTGTACAGGTATGTTAATGTTACTAAGTGTACAGGTATGTTAATGTTACTAAGTGTACAGGTATGTTAATGTTACTAAGTGTACAGGTATGTTAATGTTACTAAGTGTACAGGTATGTTAATGTTACTAAGTGTACAGGCATGTTAATGTAACTAAGTGTACAGGTATGTTAATGTTACTAAGTGTACAGATATGTTAATGTTACTAAGTGTGCAGGTATGTTAATGTTATTAAGTGTACAGGTATGTTAATGTTACTAAGTGTACAGGTATGTTAATGTTACCAAGTGTGCAGGTATGTTAATGTTACTAAGTGTACAGGCATGTTAATGTTACTAAGTGTGCAGGTATGTTAATGTTACTAAGTGTACAGGTATGTTAATGTTACTAAGTGTACAGGCATGTTAATGTTACTAAGTGTACAGGTATGTTAATGTTACTAAATGTACAGGTATGTTAATGTTACTAAGTGTACAGGTATGTTAATGTTACTAAGTGTACAAGTATGTTAATGTTACTAAGTGTACAGGTATGTTAATGTTACTAAGTGTACAGGTATGTTAATGTTACTAAGTGTACAGGTATGTTAATGTTACTAAGTGTACAGGTATGTTAATGTTACTAAGTGTACAGGTATGTTAATGTTACTAAGTGTACAGGTATGTTAATGTTACTAAGTGTACAGGCATGTTAATGTTACTAAGTGTACAGGTAGGTTAATGTTACTAAGTGTACAGGTATGTTAATGTTACTAAGTGTACAGGTATGTTAATGTTACTAAGTGTACAGGTATGTTAATGTTACTAAGTGTACAGGTATGTTAATGTTACTAAGTGTACAGGTATGTTAATGTTACTAAGTGTACAGGTATGTTAATGTTACTAAGTGTACAGGTATGTTAATGTTACTAAGTGTACAGGTATGTTAATGTTACTAAGTGTACAGGTATGTTAATGTTACTAAGTGTACAGGTATGTTAATGTTACTAAGTGTACAGGTATGTTAATGTTACTAAGTGTACAGGTATGTTAATGTTACTAAGTGTACAGGCATGTTAATGTTACTAAGTGTACAGGTAGGTTAATGTTACTAAGTGTACAGGTATGTTAATGTTACTAAGTGTACAGGTATGTTAATGTTACTAAGTGTACAGGTATGTTAATGTTACTAAGTGTACAGGTATGTTAATGTTACTAAGTGTACAGGTATGTTAATGTTACTAAGTGTACAGGCATGTTAATGTTACTAAGTGTACAGGTAGGTTAATGTTACTAAGTGTACAGGTATGTTAATGTTACTAAGTGTACAGGTATGTTAATGTTACTAAGTGTACAGGTATGTTAATGTTACTAAGTGTACAGGTATGTTAATGTTACTAAGTGTACAGGCATGTTAATGTTACTAAGTGTACAGGTATGTTAATGTTACTAAGTGTACAGGTATGTTAATGTTACTAAGTGTACAGGTATGTTAATGTTACTAAGTGTACAGGTATGTTAATGTTACTAAGTGTACAGGTATGTTAATGTTACTAAGTGTACAGGTATGTTAATGTTACTAAGTGTACAGGCATGTTAATGTTACTAAGTGTACAGGTAGGTTAATGTTACTAAGTGTACAGGTATGTTAATGTTACTAAGTGTACAGGTATGTTAATGTTACTAAGTGTACAGGCATGTTAATGTTACTAAGTGTACAGGTAGGTTAATGTTACTAAGTGTACAGGTATGTTAATGTTACTAAGTGTGCAGGTATGTTAATGTTACTAAGTGTGCAGGTATGTTAATGTTACTAAGTGTGCAGGTATGTTAATGTTAGTAATTGGACAACTAGGTTAATGTTATTCAGTGATAAATTATGAGAAATATTCTACTCTCTGCCTCTTCCTATCTTTCTCCCTTCATTGTTGTCTCTCTCCCTGCCTTTCTCTCTCTCTTTTCTCTTTCACTCTCTTTATCACCCCTTCTTTTAGCAAGAGAGAGCTCTCAACCCCCCCCCCCCCTTCAACCCACCCCAAACTCACCACAAACTCACCACAAGCCCACCCCAAACTCACCCCAAACTCACCACAAACTCACCCCAAACCCACCCCAAACTCACCACAAACTCACCCCAAACCCACCCCAAACTCACCACAAACTCACCACAAACCCACCCCAAACTCACCACAAACCCACCCCAAACTCACCACAAACTCACCCCAAACCCACCACAAACTCACAACAAACTCACAACAAACTCACCCCAAATTCATCACAAGCCCACCCCAAACTCACCACAAACCCACCCCAAACTCACCACAAACTCACCCCAAACCCACCCCAAACTCACCACAAACTCACCACAAACCCACCCCAAACTCACCACAAACCCACCCCAAACTCACCACAAACTCACCCCAAACCCACCACAAACTCACAACAAACTCACAACAAACTCACCCCAAATTCATCACAAGCCCACCCCAAACTCACCACAAACCCACCCCAAACTCACCACAAACTCACCCCAAACCCACCCCAAACTCACCACAAACTCACCACAAACCCACCCCAAACTCACCACAAACCCACCCCAAACTCACCACAAACTCACCCCAAACCCACCACAAACTCACAACAAACTCACAACAAACTCACCCCAAATTCATCACAAGCCCACCCCAAACTCACCACAAACCCACCCCAAACTCACAACAAACCCAGCCCAAACGCAACACAAACCCACCCCAAACTCACCACAAACCCACCCCAAACCCACCCCAAACTCACCACAAACCCACCACAAACCCACCCCAAACTCACCACAAACCCACCCCAAACCCACCCCAAACTCACCACAATCCCACCCCAAACCCACCCCAAACTCACCACAAACCCACCCCAAACCCACCCCAAACTCACCACAATCCCACCCCAAACCACCCCAAACTCACCACAAACCCACCCCAAACCCACCCCAAACTCACCACAAACCCACCCCAAACCACCCCAAACTCACCACAAACCCACCCCAAACTCACCACAAACCCACCCCAAACTCACCCCAAACTCACCACAATCCCACCCCAAACCACCCCAAACTCACCACAAACCCACCCCAAACTCACCACAAACCCACCCCAAACTCACCACAAACCCACCCCGAACCCACCCCAAACTCATCACAAACCCACCCCAAACCCACCCCAAACTCACCACTAATCCACCCCAAATCCACCCCAAACCCACCCCAAACTCACCATAAACCCCCCAAACCCACCCCAAACCCACCCCAAACACCACAAACTCACCACAAACCCACCCTAAACCCACCGCAAACCCACCCCAAATCCACCCCAATCCCACCCCAAACTCACCATAAACCCACCCCAAACCCACCCCAAACCCACCCCAAACCCACCCCAAACCCACCCCAAACCCACCCCAAACCCACCCCAAACCCACCCCAAACCCACCCCAAACACCACAAACTCACCACAAACCCACCCCAAACTCACCACAAACCCATCCCAAACCCACCCCAAACACCACAAACTCACCACAAACCCATCCCAAACCCACCCCAAACACCACAAACCCACCCCAAACACCACAAACCCACCCCAAACACCACAAACTCACCACAAACCCATCCCAAACCCACCCCAAACACCACAAACCCACCCCAAACACCACAAACTCACCACAAACCCGCCCCAAACTCACCACAAACCCACCCCAAACCCACCACAAACCCACCCCAAACCACCCCAAATTCACCACAAACCCACCCCATACCCACCGCAAACTCACCACAAACCCACCGCAAACCCACCGCAAACTCACCACAAACCCATCACCAACCCATCACCAAGCTACCACCAACCCATCACCAACCTACCACCAACCCATCACCAACCCATCACCAACCCATCACCAACCCACCACCAACCCACCACCAACCCATCACCAACCCACCACCAACCCATCACCAACCCATCACCAACCCACCACCAACCCATCACCAACCCACCACCAACCCACCATCCTATTAACAGATGACTTCCCTTTACCTTCCATCCCATTAGCACCATTAATCTAAGGAGTTAAATCCCCTTTATAACGTAGGTAAAACAAGATAATATATTACCTCTATATATTATATCCAGCCTCTCTTATCTCCGCCTATAATTCAACACAACATTATACCGCCGCCACATTAATAATCTATAAATATTTGTACATTCTTAAATTAGGATATTTCCCTGGTGAATAATGGCTTTTGTAATTGTTAATAATTCTCCTCTGAAAGGGGTGTTATTTTTTTCTGAAAGGGGTGTTATTTTTTAGAAAGGGTGTTATTTTTTAGAAAGGGGTGTTATTTTTTAGAAAGGGGTGTTATTTTTTAGAAAGGGGTGTTATTTTTTAGAAAGGGGTGTTATTTTTTAGAAAGGGGTGTTATTTTTTAGAAAGGGGTGTTATTTTTTAGAAAGGGGTGTTATTTTTTAGAAAGGGTGTTATTTTTTAGAAATGGGTGTTATTTTTTAGAAAGGGTGTTATTTTTTAGAAAGGGGTCTTATTTTTTAGAAAGGGGTGTTATTTTTTAGAAAGGGGTGTTATTTTTTAGAAAGGGGTGTTATTTTTTAGAATGGGGTGTTATTTTTTAGAAAGGGGTGTTATTTTTTTAGAAAGGGGTGTTATTTTTAGAAAGGGGTGTTATTTTTTAGAAAGGGGTGTTATTTTTTAGAAAGGGGTGTTATTTTTTAGAAAGGGGTGTTATTTTTTAGAAAGGGGTGTTATTTTTTAGAAAGGGGTGTTATTTTTTTAGAAAAGGGTGTTATTTTTTAGAAAGGGGTGTTATTTTTTAGAAAGGGGTGTTATTTTTTAGAAAGGGGTGTTATTTTTTTAGAAACGGGTGTTATTTTTTAGAAAGGGGTGTTATTTTTTTAGAAAGGGGTTATTTTTTAGAAAGGGGTGTTATTTTTTAGAAAGGGGTGTTATTTTTTAGAAATGGGTGTTATTTTTTAGAAAGGGTGTTATTTTTTAGAAAGGGTGTTATTTTTTAGAAAGGGTGTTATTTTTTAGAAAGGGTGTTATTTTTTAGAAAGGGGTGTTATTTTTTAGAAAGGGTGTTATTTTTTAGAAAGGGTGTTATTTTTTAGAAAGGGGTGTTATTTTTTAGAAAGGGGTGTTATTTTTTAGAAATGGGTGTTATTTTTTAGAAAGGGTGTTATTTTTTAGAAAGTGTGTTGTTTTTTAGAAAGGGGTGTTATTTTTTAGAAAGGGGTGTTATTTTTTAGAAAAGGGTGTTATTTTTTTAGAAAGGGGTGTTATTTTTAGAAAGGGGTGTTATTTTTTAGAAAGGGGGTGTTATTTTTTAGAAAGGGGTGTTATTTTTTAGAAAGAGGTGTTATTTTTTAGAAAGGGGTGTTATTTTTTAGAAAGGGGTGTTATTTTTTTAGAAAGGGGTGTCATTTTTTAGAAAGGGGTGTTATTTTTCTGAAAGGGGTGTTATTTTTCTGAAAGGGGTGTTATTTTTCTGAAAGGGGTGTTATTTTTCTGAAAGGGGCGTTATTTTTCTGAAAGGGGCGTTATTTTTCTGAAAGGGGCGTTATTTTTCTGAAAGGGGCGTTATTTTTCTGAAAGGGGCGTTATTTTTCTGAAAAGGGTGTTATTTTTCTGAAAGGGGCGTTATTTTTCTGAAAGGGGCGTTATTTTTCTGAAAGGGGCGTTATTTTTCTGAAAGGGGTGTACTTTTTAAAGAGGTGTGTGTGTGCACCAACTCATTCGCGGTAGCAAGGGTCGAGCCTGAACTCCTGGCCCGCTACTGAACCTGCAGTTGCTGGACTAACTCCCACTATATCTTCCCCGGAAGGGAGTGTCTGCCGTACCTTGTACTCAAGCTGTGTGTCGGGCAAAACCAGCCAGGCGATACCTACACTCCAGAATACACTCCAGAGTACACTCCAGAGTACACTCCAGAGTACACTCCAGAGTACACTCCAGGGTACACTCCAAAATACACTCCAGAGTGCACTCCAGAATACACTCCAGAATACACTTCAGAGTGCACTCCAGAATGCACTCCAGAGTACACTCCAGAGTACACTCCACAGTACACTCCACAGTACACTCCACAGTACACTCCAGAGTACACTCCAGAGTACACTCCAGAATACACTCCAGAGTGCACTCCAGAATACACTCCAGAATACACTCCAGAGTACACTCCAGAGTACACTCCACAGTACACTCCACAGTACACTCCACAGTACACTCCAGAGTACACTCCAGAGTACACTCCAGAGTACACTCCAGAGTGCACTCCAGAGAACACTCCAGAGTACACTCCTTCACCCTTCAAGAGCGCCAGCAGTTTGAAATAGGCCTGGAGAAATGGGTTTCAACCCTCTCTCTGAACGACACACGGACAGGCAAACACTGTAACTAAAGAGGTTCCAATGTTTTTTCACCCCCCTCGACTCCCGACTGTCATTTGTTTTTACTGCATCGCTTTACGGGTAGTTTCTCCGTTTATACTTTACGTCCGGGACCTTCTAACGTCTATATTTCTTCTCCAATTGTTGACGTTCTGTTATTCTGTCTCTGTTTTTTTTATGTATTCTGCTTTCTCGTTCACTAAGTATAAGTCTTCAAGGGTGTATACTTTTATACATAATATGGTACGCAAGACTTAGAAGATTCATTGTTTGTATAAAGATGGTATATATAGGTTTGAGTGATACATTGCTGGTGTATATTGCAACGTGTTTATGGGGGTTGAAGGAGGGGCAGGTGGGGCTGAATGAGGGGCAGGTGGGGTTGAAGGAGGGGCAGGTGGGGTTAAAGGAGGGGCAGGTGGGGTTGAAGGAGGGGCAGGTGGAGTTAAAGGAGGGGCAGGTGAGGTTGAAGGAGGGGCAGGTGGGGTTGAAGGAGGGGCAGATGGGGTTGAAGGAGGGGCAGGTGGGGTTGAAGGAGGGGCAGGTGGGGTTGAATGAGGGGCAGGTGGGGTTGAAGGAGGGGCAGGTGGAGTTAAAGGAGGGGCAGGTGAGGTTGAAGGAGGGGCAGGTGGGGTTAAAGGAGGGGCAGGTGGGGTTGAAGGAGGGGCTGGTGGGGTTAAAGGAGGGGCAGGTGGGGTTGAAGGAGGGGCAGGTGGGGCTGAAGGAGGGGCAGGTGGGGCTGAAGGAGGGGCAGGTGGGGTTGAAGGAGGGGCAGGTGGGGTTGAAGGAGGGGCAGGTGGGGTTGAAGGAGGGGCAGGTGGGGTTGAAGGAGGGGCAGGTGGGGTTGAAGGAGGGGAAGGTGGGGTTGAAGGAGGGGCAGGTGGGGTTCAAGGAGGGGCTGGTGGGGTTGATGGAGGGGCAGGTGGGGTTGAAGGAGGGGCAGGTGAGGTTGAAGGAGGGGCAGGTGGGGTTGAAGGAGGGGCAGGTGGGGTTGAATGAGGGGCAGGTGGGGTTGAAGGAGGGGCAGGTGGGGTTAAAGGAGGGGCAGGTGGGGTTGAAGGAGGGGCAGGTGGGGTTGAAGGAGGGGCAGGTGGGGTTGAAGGAAGGGCAGGTGGGGTTGAAGGAGGGGCAGGTGGGGTTAAAGGAGGGGCAGGTGAGGTTGAAGGAGGGGCAGGTGGGGTTAAAGGAGGGGCAGGTGGGGTTGAAGGAGTGGCAGGTGGGGTTGAAGGAGGGGCAGGTGGGGTTGAAGGAAGGGCAGGTGGGGTTGAAGGAGGGGCAGGTGGGGTTAAAGGAGGGGCAGGTGAGGTTGAAGGAGGGGCAGGTGGGGTTAAAGGAGGGGCAGGTGGGGTTGAAGGAGGGGCAGGTGGGGTTGAAGGAGGGGCAGGTGGGGTTGAAGGACGGGCAGGTGGGGTTAAGGGAGGGGCAGGTGGGGTTGAAGGAGGGGCAGGTGGGGTTGAAGGAAGGGCTGGTGGGGTTGAAGGTGGGGCAGGTGGGGTTAAAGGAGGGGCAGGTGGGGTTGAAGGAGGGGCAGGTGGGGTTAAAGGAGGGGCAGGTGGGTTTTAAGGTGGGGCAGGTGGGGTTGAAGGAGGGGCAGGTGGGGTTAAAGGAGGGGCAGGTGGGGTTGAAGGAGGGGCAGGTGGGGTTGAAGGAGGGGCAGGTGGGGCTGAAGGAGGGGCAGGTGGGGCTGAAGGAGGGGGCAGGTGGGGCTGAAGGAGGGGGCAGGTGGGGTTGAGGGTGACTGAGACACAGCAGGCGTTACACCTCTGAATAGCAGCATCGAGTTAATTCCAAGAATGTTTTCTTGTTATTCCAAGTGAGAGGCTGAAGAGTTTAACCTCTGGACTTGCTGAGAGGTCAGCAGGGTGACATAATTCCTAGCAAGTCAGCAGGGTGACCTAGAGCCTAGCAGGTCAGAGGGTCGTGGGTCTAGCGCCAACCTAGCATCAGGCAGGTCAACAGATCAGCGTTTAGCACCTACCTAGAACCATGCAGGTCAACAGGTCGGAGTCTAGCAACTACCTAGAACCAGGCAGGTCAGCAGGTCGGCTTTTTGCACCTACCTAGAACCAGGCAGGTCAGTAGGTTGAGGAAAGAAGTCATAGTTCTGGAAGACATCGTCTCAAACCTGTAATAAGACACAGTTACTTTAGACGAATGTAATTAGTTTATAAATCACTTCAAGTTAACGTAACTAATCTCTAATTTATAATTTATATATATAGAGGGAATTTATAATTGATATATATGAAGGGAATTTATATAATGAGTATCTGATTGTACGTGTTGAGTACAAGCAATTATTAGTGAAGAGAAGTAATTGTGAATTGTATGTGTGTGTATGTGTACTCACCTAATTGTGGTTGTAGGGATAGATTCACAGCTCCTGGCCCCGCCTCTTCACTGGTCACTACTAGGTCACTCTCCCTGTTCCATGACCTTTATCATACCTCGTGTGTGTGTGTGTGTGTGTGTGTGTGTGTGTGTGTGTGTGTGTGTGTGTGTGTGTGTGTGTGTGTGTGTGTGTGTGTGTGTGTGTGTGTGTGTTTGAAGGAATGTATGTTGGGTGTGTGTAGACCTAGGTCATGTGACCTGAATATATCAACACCTGTAGTTCCATAAAGGAACACAGGTGTTGTACATGTGTCTAACTCATCAAGTGCTCGGTATTGTATACCATTAACACAGTTATGATGCGTTTGTTGAGCCAAAGGAAATAGGTAAGCAGAAATTTGCTAATGACTGTACTGAGGTGAACGTGGTTCCCTGCTGTTGTTGGTACAGAGAATGACAACCTTCTCTCAAGACCGAGGGACAGATCACCTCAGTCCCTCGGTCCCGTTTTGTCAGTATTCGACTGACAAAAACCTCTTAGAGACTGTGTTCGTGTGGGTTTGCAACGCTGTCTCACAGCTTAATGAGTACGACACAGGTGCAGTACTGAGCCACCACCTGTATTGGTCAAACATTTCGCCCGCGTAGCAGGCTTTCTCAGTCGAATACTGGCAATTATAACACAGGAGGTGATCAGTCCCTCAGCCTATACAAAATATGGTTTTATATATATATATATATATATATATATATATATATATATATATATATATATATATATATATATATATATATATATATATATATATAAACCTCATCGCTCTGACCTTTGACTTTTGCATCAACACAGTAATGGTATACAATACCTACAATTTAATTAGACACATGTACAACACCAGTGTATCTTCATATATTGACAGATGTTGACTTATTCAGGTCACCTGCACGTCTCCTATGTTCTCCACTCTTTTACATATTTCTGTTTACCTTGAGTTCTATGTATTCTTGGAAGATATTAATCTTTAAGGTAAATCCGAAAATAAGATGGTAGACGCGGTATCCATGTAATGTTTTAAGAGAAAACTGAAAGACTTACTAAATCAGGAGTGAATCTTGTAGCCAGCAGCCAAGATGCGGGGCCAGGAGCTGTGGTTCGACCACTGTAGTCACGTATAGGTGGGTACACACACACACACACACATACCAGTAATTCCTGTTTACATGTCTTTACGCCCGGGTGACTATATTCAATACATGTGTTGAACATGTGTTGAACATGTGTTGAACATGTGTTGAACATGTGTTCAACATGTGTTCAACATGTGTTCACTAAATGTGTTCAATACAAGAATCCTACGAGAGAGAACTGGTATGAACACTGACACTGTGGAAATAGTGACATAAACAGTGACACTAACAGTGACAATAACAGTGACACTAACAGTCACAATAAACAGTGACACTAACAGTGACAATAACAGTGACACTAACAGTGACAGTAGCAGTGACACTAACAATGACAATAACAGTGATACTAACAGTGATAAAAACAGTGATACATTGACACTAATAGTGACACTAACAGTGGTAATAACAGTGACTATAGCAGTGACATAGTGACACTAACAGTGGCTATAACAGTGACATAGTGACACTAACAGTGACACAGTGACACCAACAGTGACACAGTGACACAGTGATACAACAGTGACACCAACAGTGACACAGACAGTGACACAGTGGCACTAACAGTGAAAGGAGTTGTACACAAAGCACATATATCTCATTAATTTCCACATCTATAATAATCGTCTTCAAGCTGAATAATAATGAATAATCCAGTGTTCACTGCAAACTTTATAACAGTTTCCCTTCTACCTCTGATAATGTTAAAATAATAATAATAATAATAATAATAATAATAATAATAATAATAATAATAATAATAATAATAATAATAATAATAATAATAATAATTCCCATTTTCTTTATTAGTTTCATTTCATTAGGGTAAACTGTTTTTTTGTTTCATCTCCTGTCTCATCTTAGGTGACCTCCTTCGTTAGGTGACTCTTAAGTTAGGTGACCTCCTTCGTTAGGTGACTCTTAAGTTAGGTGACCTCCTTCGTTAGGTGACTCTTAAGTTAGGTGACCTCCTTCGTTAGGTGACTCTTAAGTTAGGTGACCTCCTTCGTTAGGTGACTCCTAAGTTAGGTGACCTCCTTCGTTAGGTGACTTTCGTTAGGTGACTCCTAAGTTAGGTGATCCCTTCGTTAGGTGACCTTCGTTAGGTGACTCCTAAGTTAGGTGACCTCCTTCGTTAGGTGACTCCTAAGTTAGGTGACCTCCTTCGTTAGGTGACTCCTAAGTTAGGTGACCTCCTTCGTTAGGTGACTCTTCAGTTAGGTGACCTCCTTCGTTAGGTGACTCCTAAGCTAGGTGACCTCCTTCATTAGGTTACCACCTACGATAGACGTGTGTGTACTCACCTAGTTGTAGTTGCAGGGGTCGACTCACAGCTCCTGGCCCTGTGTGTGTGTGACCTAAGGAACACTTATGGAAGACAGGTTCGTCTTAAGCTATTAAATCCGTGTGAGACGAGGTCATAAACGAGGGGATTAATGAGAAAAACGTCTAGGTGATTATCACAGTGTAATTATAGAAGCAATTATTGCACCTATAAGTGGTAATTAAAGAGTAATTTAGAGTGTAATAACGAACTTACCTGGTGATAATTAAGCTCTGACCTGGAGATGACACACACACACACACACACACACACACCATATACAGCCAGTCAGAATCTAATCTACAGTTGGGAAAAACTTTCTCAGTAAGTTCAATAAAAGATTTTGCTTGGGAGATAACAACAGCTTCTGTTGTTTGTAAGAGAAACGGGAAGTGCTAGTGTAATGGAACAGTGCTGGAGCTTCTGTTGTGTTCGACAAACAACGGGAACCCTTAAAGTAAACGGTACTTAATTTTATGTTATCCAGGAGAGAGTGTTAAACACCGTTCATTATATATTACACCAAATACATTATACAGCTGCAGTCATACAGCAAATACACCTCATGATAACTTCAGTAGACCTAATACAATACGTATGGCATACATCATACATCATACATTACACCATACTTAACACTACACTATATACAGAAGAGTTTCTTTTAGCCTACACACACACACACACACACACACACACACACACACACACACACACACACACACACACACACACACACACACACACACACACACACACACACACACACACACACACACACATATATATATATATATATATATATATATATATATATATATATATATATATATATATATATATATATATATATATATATATTGTAGGTAATGTGTTGCCTATTGACAAACTGTGACTGCTGAGTAAGGCCCTGTAAAGCCGTGCTATAAACCCTCACGGGATAAATGCCAACGTGTGTGAGCCATTCACATCACTGTGAACGGTTCGACAGCCCCGCCTGCGGCGTCCGCCAATAAGTTAACCGGATAAATAGCGTCTTGATGGCCGGTTACCGAGCAGTGACGCGATATAGAGCGGAAATGAACTTTAAATCGAAGGTTTGGTCAATATACTGTTAGGGAGAAGGGATTTAGGATGGTATATATGGGACGTTGAATCTCCTGCAGGTTTGAAGGAGGTAACGAGGGTAAAATGGGAAAGAGAGGGATGGGTTGACTGCATTTTGCCAGACTTCAAGAAAGTTTTCGACACTGTGACGTACCATGGGGTGATCCAGGAGCTAGATGAGAGGCCATGGATGGTACGGGAAATGTATAAACAAACACACACACACACACACACACACACACACACACACACGAGATAAAGTAAGTAGAAACGTTCTTGAATTCCCAGCATTTAGGATGAAGTCCTCAGTTAATGGTTGTGGAGAGTCAGCAGTCTGTCCCATCCACTTCATAACCTCCAGATATAAACAACGTAAACGACTAATATCGTACACCAGTATTTTCCCAAATTCATCCCTAACATTTCTCTCAAAATCTTATATATCTTTTTTTCACTAATTTAGTCCTAATTTCCATTTTCTTTCATCTAATTCCTGGCATATGTTTGTGTATATGTCGTGCCGAATAGGTAAAATTAGTCATTTAGTAAGAACCCATTTAAAATTCTTTCTAAAAATTTCTCTTATATGTTTAAAGATATTTTTTTTTCATTTATGTTAATGTAAAAATTAATAATTTTGTACCAAAAGAACCTTAGAAAATTTACCTGACCTTATCACAAAAAGAGCTATTTAATTGAGCCTAATCCAGCTAAATATATTTTAGATAAGTTTAAAATAATTTATTAATAAACGCAATGAAATATATTTTCTCGTTAGGTTCAGAATTATTTTTGCGAAATTACTGCATACACAAATTTTAGCTTGTCTTATTCGGCAAGAAGAGCGTTGTTATTTATGCAAAAATCGTAAGGTTTACTTATTCAGCACGATATATATATATATATATATATATATATATATATATATATATATATATATATATATATATATATATATATATATAAGAATGTTAAGATAGAGAGAGGCAGAAGTAGCCTATAATTCAAAGGAGAACTGTCACACCTTAATTCCACAATAAGAACAGCAATAACTCGGTAGTTCCGCCCCGTCTAAACGACGCTCGTGTCTCCGGGAATGACAGTGAATATCGAAAACCCGTCTCCGAGGAGAATTGGACACGCACTGCGCATTTGTTTGAAATTTCTGACATTTCCTGGAAACGCTGGATTGGTGGTAGATATGGGCATCTCCTCCACCCCCACCCCCGGACCAAGACACTTACAATATATATATATATATATATATATATATATATATATATATATATATATATATATATATATATATATATATATATATATATATATATATATTATATATATATAGGTTATGAGGATAACAAAAATATTAGGTGATGAAAGATTGGATATCAGATTGGAGGGAGAGAGTATGGAGGAGGTGAATGTATTCAGATATTTGGTAGTGGACGTGTCAGCGGATGGGTCTATGAAAGATGAGGTGAATCATAGAATTGATGAGGGGAAAAGGGTGAGTGGTGCACTTAGGAGTCTGTGGAGACAAAGAACTTTGTCCTTGGAGGCAAAGAGGGGAATGATTGAGAGTATAGTTTTACCAACGCTCTTATATGGGTGTGAAGCATGGGTGATGAATGTTGCAGCGAGGAGAAGGCTGGAGGCAGTGGAGATGTCATGTCTGAGGGCAATGTGTGGTGTGAATATAATGCAGAGAATTCGTAGTTTGGAAGTTAGGAGGAGGTGCGGGATTACCAAAACTGTTGTCCAGTGGGCTGAGGAAGGGTTGTTGAGGTGGTTCGGACATGTAGAGAGAATGGAGCGAAACAGAATAACTTCAAGAGTGTATGAGTCTGTAGTGGAAGGAAGGCGGGGTAGGGGTCGGCCTAGGAAAGGTTGGAGGGAGGGGGTAAAGGAGGTTTTGTGTGCGAGGGGCTTGGACTTCCAGCAGACATGCGTGAGCGTGTTTGATAGGAGTGAATGGAGACGAAGGGAGAATGTAACATTCTCACTCATCCTTCAGAGTGCAGGTACTGTACTTCCCACCTCCAGGACTGTAACATTCTCACTCATCCTTCAGAGTACAGGTACTGTACTTCCCACCTACAGGACTGTAACATTCTCACTCATCCTTCAGAGTACAGGTACTGTACTTCCCACCTACAGGACTGTAACATTCTCACTCATCCTTCAGAGTACAGGTACTGTACTTCCCACCTCCAGGACTGTAACATTCTCACTCGTCCTTCAGAGTGCAGGTACTGTACTTCCCACCTCCAGGACTGTAACATTCTCACTCATCCTTCAGAGTGCAGGTACTGTACTTCCCACCTCCAGGACTGTAACATTCTCACTCATCCTTCAGAGTACAGGTACTGTACTTCCCACCTCCAGGACTGTAACATTCTCACTCATCCTTCAGAGTGCAGGTACTGTACTTCCCACCTCCAGGACTGTAACATTTTCACTCATCCTTCAGAGTACAGGTACTGTACTTCCCACCTCCAGGACTGTAACATTCTCACTCATCCTTCAGAGTGCAGGTACTGTACTTCCCACCTCCAGGACTGTAACATTCTCACTCATCCTTCAGAGTGCAGGTACTGTACTTCCCACCTCCATGACTGTAACATTCTCACTCATCCTTCAGAGTGCAGGTACTGTACTTCCCACCTCCAGGACTGTAACATTCTCACTCATCCTTCAGAGTGCGGGTACTGTACCTCCCACCTCCAGGACTGTAACATTCTCACTCATCCTTCAGAGTGTAAGTACTGTACTTCCCACCTCCAGGACTGTAACATTCTCAATCATCCTTCAGAGTGCAGGTACTGTACTTCCCACCTCCAGGACTGTAACATTCTCACTCATCCTTCAGAGTGCAGGTACTGTACTTCCCACCTCCAGGACTGTAACATTCTCACTCATCCTTCAGAGTGCAGGTACTGTACTTCCCACCTCCATGACTGTAACATCCTCACTCATCCTTCAGAGTGTAGGTACTGTACTTCCCACCTCCATTACTGTAACATTCTCACTCATCCTTCAGAGTGCAGGTACTGTACTTCCCACCTCCAGGACTGTAACATTCTCAATCATCCTTCAGAGTGCAGGTACTGTACTTCCCACCTTCAGGACTGTAACATTCTCACTCATCCTTCAGAGTGCAGGTACTGTACTTCCCACCTCCAGGACTGTAACATTCTCACTCATCCTTCAGAGTGCAGATACTGTACTTCCTACCTCCAGGACTGTAACATTCTCACTCATCCTTCAGAGTACAGGTACTGTACTTCCCACCTCCAGGACTGTAACATTCTCACCCATCCTTCAGAGTGCAGGTACTGTACTTCCTACCTCCAGGACTGTAACATTCTCACTCATCATTCAGAGTGCAGGTACTGTACTTCCCACCTCCAGGACTGTAACATCCTCACTCATCCTTCAGAGTACAGGTACTGTACTTCCCACCTCCAGGACTGTAACATTCTCACTCATCCTTCAGAGTGCAGGTACTGTACTTCCCACCTCCAGGACTGTAACATTCTCACCCATCTTTCAGAGTGCAGGTACTGTACTTTCCACCTCCAGGACTGTAACATTCTCACTCATCCTTCAGAGTGCAGGTACTGTACTTCCCACCTCCAGGACTGTAACATTCTCACTCATCCTTCAGAGTGCAGATACTGTACTTCCTACCTCCAGGACTGTAACATTCTCACTCATCCTTCAGAGTACAGGTACTGTACTTCCCACCTCCAGGACTGTAACATTCTCACTCATCCTTCAGAGTGCAGGTACTGTACTTCCCACCTCCATGACTGTAACATTCTCACTCATCCTTCAGAGTGCAGGTACTGTACTTCCCACCTCCAGGACTGTAACATTCTCACTCATCCTTCAGAGTGCGGGTACTGTACCTCCCACCTCCAGGACTGTAACATTCTCACTCATCCTTCAGAGTGTAAGTACTGTACTTCCCACCTCCAGGACTGTAACATTCTCAATCATCCTTCAGAGTGCAGGTACTGTACTTCCCACCTCCAGGACTGTAACATTCTCACTCATCCTTCAGAGTGCAGGTACTGTACTTCCCACCTCCAGGACTGTAACATTCTCACTCATCCTTCAGAGTGCAGGTACTGTACTTCCCACCTCCATGACTGTAACATCCTCACTCATCCTTCAGAGTGTAGGTACTGTACTTCCCACCTCCATTACTGTAACATTCTCACTCATCCTTCAGAGTGCAGGTACTGTACTTCCCACCTCCAGGACTGTAACATTCTCAATCATCCTTCAGAGTGCAGGTACTGTACTTCCCACCTTCAGGACTGTAACATTCTCACTCATCCTTCAGAGTGCAGGTACTGTACTTCCCACCTCCAGGACTGTAACATTCTCACTCATCCTTCAGAGTGCAGATACTGTACTTCCTACCTCCAGGACTGTAACATTCTCACTCATCCTTCAGAGTACAGGTACTGTACTTCCCACCTCCAGGACTGTAACATTCTCACCCATCCTTCAGAGTGCAGGTACTGTACTTCCTACCTCCAGGACTGTAACATTCTCACTCATCATTCAGAGTGCAGGTACTGTACTTCCCACCTCCAGGACTGTAACATCCTCACTCATCCTTCAGAGTACAGGTACTGTACTTCCCACCTCCAGGACTGTAACATTCTCACTCATCCTTCAGAGTGCAGGTACTGTACTTCCCACCTCCAGGACTGTAACATTCTCACCCATCTTTCAGAGTGCAGGTACTGTACTTTCCACCTCCAGGACTGTAACATTCTCACTCATCCTTCAGAGTGCAGGTACTGTACTTCCCACCTCCAGGACTGTAACATTCTCACTCATCCTTCAGAGTGCAGATACTGTACTTCCTACCTCCAGGACTGTAACATTCTCACTCATCCTTCAGAGTACAGGTACTGTACTTCCCACCTCCAGGACTGTAACATTCTCACCCATCCTTCAGAGTGCAGGTACTGTACTTCCTACCTCCAGGACTGTAACATTCTCACCCATCTTTCAGAGTGCAGGTACTGTACTTTCCACCTCCAGGACTGTAACATTCTCACTCATCCTTCAGAGTGTAGGTACTGTACTTCCCACCTCCAGGACTGTAACATTCTCACTCATCCTTCAGAGTGCAGGCACTGTACTTCCCACCTCCAGGACTATAACATTCTCACTCATCCTTCAGAGTGCAGGTACTGTACTTCCTACCTCCAGGACTGTAACATTCTCACTCATCCTTCAGAGTACAGGTACTGTACTTCCCACCTCCAGGACTGTAACATTCTCACTCATCCTTCAGAGTACAGGTACTGTACTTCCCACCTCCAGGACTGTAACATTCTCACTCATCCTTCAGAGTGCAGGTACTGTACTTCCCACCTCCAGGACTGTAACATTCTCACCCATCTTTCAGAGTGCAGGTACTGTACTTTCCACCTCCAGGACTGTAACATTCTCACTCATCCTTCAGAGTGTAGGTACTGTACTTCCCACCTCCAGGACTGTAACATTCTCACTCATCCTTCAGAGTGCAGGTACTGTACTTCCCACCTGCAGGACTGTAACATTCCCACTCATCCTTCAGAGTGCAGGTACTGTACTTCCCACCTCCAGGACTGTAACATTCTCACTCATCCTTCAGAGTGCAGGTACTGTACTTCCCACCTCCAGGACTGTAACATTCTCACTCATCCTTCAGAGTGCAGGTACTGTACTTCCCACCTCCAGGACTGTAACATTCTCACTCATCCTTCAGAGTGCAGGTACTGTACTTCCCACCTCCAGGACTGTAACATTCTCACTCATCCTTCAGAGTGCAGGCACTGTACTTCCCACCTCCAGGACTGTAACATTCTCACTCATCCTTCAGAGTGCAGGTACTGTACTTCCCACCTCCAGGACTGTAACATTCTCACTCATCCTTCAGAGTGCAGGTACTGTACTTCCCACCTCCAGGACTGTAACATTCTCACTCATCCTTCAGAGTGCAGGTACTGTACTTCCCACCTCCAGGACTGTAACATTCTCACTCATCCTTCAGAGTGCAGGCACTGTACTTCCCACCTCCAGGACTGTAACATTCTCACTCATCCTTCAGAGTGCAGGTACTGTACTTCCCACCTCCAGGACTGTAACATTCTCACTCATCCTTCAGAGTGCAGGTACTGTACTTCCCACCTCCAGGACTGTAACATTCTCACTCATCCTTCAGAGTGCAGGCACTGTACTTCCCACCTCCAGGACTGTAACATTCTCACTCATCCTTCAGAGTGCAGGTACTGTACTTCCCACCTCCAGGACTGTAACATTCTCACTTATCCTTCAGAGTGCAGGTACTGTACTTCCCACCTCCAGGACTGTAACATTCTCACTCATCCTTCAGAGTGCAGGTACTGTACTTCCCACCTCCAGGACTGTAACATTCTCACTCATCCTTCAGAGTGCAGGTACTGTACTTCCCACCTCCAGGACTGTAACATTCTCACTCATCCTTCAGAGTGCAGATACTGTACTTCCTACCTCCAGGACTGTAACATTCTCACTCATCCTTCAGAGTGCAGATACTGTACTTCCTACCTCCAGGACTGTAACATTCTCACTCATCCTTCAGAGTGCAGATACTGTACTTCCTACCTCCAGGACTGTAACATTCTCACTCATCCTTCAGAGTGCAGATACTGTACTTCCTACCTCCAGGACTGTAACATTGTCACTCATCCTTCAGAGTGCAGATACTGTACTTCCTACCTCCAGGACTGTAACATTCTCACTCATCCTTCAGAGTGCATGTACTGTACTTCCCACCTCCAGGACTCAAGTCCGGTAACCTGTTTCCCTGAATTCCTCCGTAAATGCTACCTTACATACACTCCAACAGCAAATCACACTTTTAAAACCACCCGATTCCACTATCTACTTACCAGACCTACACAACCTTTATCCCGTCCTTTCGACCCCGGGCCAAATGTACACAAAAAAAAACATTATTAGAAATTAAAACTGGATGTTAAGAAATCATACAAATAAAACTGAACTGAAAATAGGACTCAGAAATATAAAGATGTAAGAATTAAATGATAGAATAACATAAAATCATAAAGACTAGGGAGCAAATAGAATTGGACAACAGAAAACGGGCTCATGCACTGGGAGGGGTAGGGGGCACTCCTCCAAATGCGACAGACACGAATTGAGAAGTTCATTTTTTTCCGGTTGAGGAAGACGCAGGAAGCGCTTAACCCGACGGAGAGGAAGCGATTACGTGTACGTGTAGAGCCGAAGACCAGGATCTACGACGCGACGGTGGGAGCTACGGGAGGGCAGCATCCT
>NC_091357.1:18513622-18566122 GCF_038502225.1 Cherax quadricarinatus
AACGTGTGTACTCTGTGTACTGTGTGTACCCTGTGTACTACGACTGGTGGACGTCTTATCTGGTCACCAATGTGGCGTCTTGAGACGTTGTTGACATGCTTGTGAAATAAGCGTTGCTAGTGTGTTCTGAATCGTATCAATTTGTTTATGGCGACAGGTTCCGCCCGCACAGCAGACTTCACGGTACAATACTGGGTAATATAACACTGGAGACAGCACACGTTATTTTGAGGTGATCAGTCCCTCAGGCTTGTAAAAGTGGTAGCCGGTCCCTGAAGTTTCAAGTTTTAAGTATTATATACCATCAGTAAAGCGGTCATAAATTCTGGTGTTTAGAGTGCTTGCTGTCTGACAGACAACAGAGGGAGTGGTGCATACTCCACTACTGGTGTCGTCTTGGCTAGGGTGGTCTAGTAAAGGATTTAGTCGTATGGATTTTGGTGGTAAGAAATGCCGCATCTGTTCTGCGTCTGTGTAAGTCTTGTGTGTGTGTGTGTGTTGTGTGTACTCAGATAATTGTGCTTGCAGGGTTCGAGTCACAGCTCCTGGACCCCGCCTCTTCACTGGTCGCTTCTTAAAACTATGTATGGATCCTGCCTCCTGTGTGTGTGTGTGTGTGTGTGTGTGTGTGTATGTCTGACTGTGTCTGTACTCGCCTAATTGCGCTTGCAGGTGGTCGAGTCACAGCTCCTGGTCCCCGCCTCTTCACTGGTCGCTTCTTAAAACTGTGTATGGATCCTGCCTCCTGTGTGTGTGTGTGTGTGTGTGTGTGTGTGTGTGTGTGTGTGTGTGTGTGTGTGTGTGTGTGTGTGTGTGTGTGTGTGTGTGTGTCGGTAAGTGAGTCAGCTTAGGTATGCAAATTAGCTAACACTTGCTCTCAGCAGTTATTGTCTTCACACATTTTATTTTCTGCCTCGTGACGCACTTTAAATATAACCAAATATAACAAGAAGGTAATTCTCTTTGTTACATTATTACTGAACAAGTTATATTATTATTGAACAAGTTATATTATTACTGAACAAGTTATATTATTATTGAACAAGTTATATTATTATTGATCAAGTTATATTATTATTGAACAAGTTATATTATTATTGAACAAGTTATATTATTATTGAACAAGTTATATTATTATTGAACAAATCATATTATTATTGAACAAGTTATATTATTATTGAACAGGTTATATTATTATTGAACAAGTTATATTATTATTGAACAAGTTATATTATTATTGAACAAGTTATATTATTATTGAACAAGTTATATTATTATTGAACAAGTTATATTATTATTGAACAAGTTATATTATTATTGAACAAATCATATTATTATTGAACAAGTTATATTATTATTGAACAGGTTATATTATTATTGAACAAGTTATATTATTATTGAACAAGTTATATTATTATTGAACAAATCATATTATTATTGAACAAGTTATATTATTATTGAACAAGTTATATTATTATTGAACAAGTTATATTATTATTGAACAAGTTATATTATTATTGAACAAGTTATATTATTATTGAACAAGTTATATTATTATTGAACAAGTTATATTATTATTGAACAAATCATATTATTATTGAACAAGTTATATTATTATTGAACAAGTTATATTATTATTGAACAAGTTATATTATTATTGATCAAGTTATATTATTATTGAACAAGTTATATTATTATTGAACAAGTTATATTATTATTGAACAAGTTATATTATTATTGAACAAATCATATTATTATTGAACAAGTTATATTATTATTGAACAAGTTATATTATTATTGAACAAGTTATATTATTATTGATCAAGTTATATTATTATTGAACAAGTTATATTATTATTGAACAAGTTATATTATTATTGAACAAGTTATATTATTATTGAACAAATCATATTATTATTGAACAAGTTATATTATTATTGAACAAGTTATATTATTATTGAACAAGTTATATTATTATTGAACAAATCATATTATTATTGAACAAGTTATATTATTATTGAACAACTTATATTATTATTGAACAAGTTATATTATTATTGAACAAATCATATTATTATTGAACAAGTTATATTATTATTGAACAAGTTATATTATTATTGAACAAGTTATATTAGTATTGAACAAGTTATATTATTATTGAACAAGTTATATTATTATTGAACAAGTTATATTATTATTGATCAAGTTATATTATTATTGAACAAGTTATATTATTATTGAACAAGTTATATTATTATTGAACAAGTTATATTATTATTGAACAAGTTATATTATTATTGAACAAGTTATATTATTATTGAACAAGTTATATTATTATTGAACAAATCATATTATTATTGAACAAGTTATATTATTATTGAACAAGTTATATTATTATTGAACAAGTTATATTATTATTGAACAAGTTATATTATTATTGAACAAGTTATATTAGTATTGAACAAGTTATATTATTATTGAACAAGTTATATTATTATTGAACAAGTTATATTATTATTGAACAAGTTATATTATTATTGAACAAGTTATATTATTATTGAACAAGTTATATTATTATTGAACAAGTTATATTATTATTGAACAAGTTATATTATTATTGAACAAGTTATATTATTATTGAACAAGTTATATTATTATTGAACAAATCATATTATTATTGAACAAGTTATATTATTATTGAACAAGTTATATTATTATTGAACAAGTTATATTATTATTGATCAAGTTATATTATTATTGAACAAGTTATATTATTATTGAACAAGATATATTATTATTGAACAAGTTATATTATTATTGAACAAATCATATTATTATTGAACAAGTTATATTATTATTGAACAAGTTATATTATTACTGAACAAGTTATATTATTATTGAACAAGTTATATTATTATTGAACAAGTTATATTAGTATTGAACAAGTTATATTATTATTGAACAAGTTATATTATTATTGAACAAGTTATATTATTATTGAACAAGTTATATTATTATTGAACAAGTTATATTATTATTGAACAAGTTATATTATTATTGAACAAGTTATATTATTATTGAACAAGTTATATTATTATTGAACAAGTTATATTATTATTGAACAAGTTATATTATTATTGAACAAATCATATTATTATTGAACAAGTTATATTATTATTGAACAAGTTATATTATTATTGAACAAGTTATATTATTATTGAACAAGTTATATTATTATTGAACAAGTTATATTAGTATTGAACAAGTTATATTATTATTGAACAAGTTATATTATTATTGAACAAGTTATATTATTATTGAACAAGTTATATTATTATTGAACAAATCATATTATTATTGAACAAGTTATATTATTATTGAACAAGTTATATTATTATTGAACAAGTTATATTATTATTGAACAAGTTATATTATTATTGAACAAGTTATATTAGTATTGAACAAGTTATATTATTATTGAACAAGTTATATTATTATTGAACAAGTAATATTATTATTGAACAAGTTATATTATTATTGATCAAGTTATATAATTCCTGAACAAGTTATGTTATTAATGAACATTTTATGAACAAGTAATTGAAGTCTGAACAAGAACAATGTTCTCGACTCCACCTGTTCTGTTCTTGTTCCATTACCCTTGCGGCTTTAGGGCTTACCCTCGAGTTTATACTACTCTTTACCTTCCCCCCTCCCCATTCCCCATCCCTCCCCATTCCCCATCCCTCCCCATTCCCCATCCCTCCCCATTCCCCATCCCTCCCCATTCCCCATCCCTCCCCATTCCCCATCCCTCCCCATTCCCCATCCCTCCCCATTCCCCATCCCTCCCCATTCCCCATCCCTCCCCATTCCCCATCCCTCCCCATTCCCCATCCCTCCCCATTCCCCATCCCTCCCCATTCCCCATCCCTCCCCATTCCCCATCCCTCCCCATTCCCCATCCCTCCCCATTCCCCATCCCTCCCCATTCCCCATCCCTCCCCATTCCCCATCCCTCCCCATTCCCCATCCCTCCCCATTCCCCATCCCTCCCCATTCCCCATCCCTCCTCATTCCCCATCCCTCCCCATTCCCCATCCCTCCCCATTCCCCATCCCTCCCCATTCCCCATCCCTCCCCATTCCCCATCCCTCCCCATTCCCCATCCCTCCCCATTCCCCATCCCTCCTCATTCCCCATCCCTCCCCATTCCCTATCCCTCCCCATTCCCCATCCCTCCCCATTCCCGCTTCACATTTAATTTATGTGGGAAATAAATGAGACAGATGTCACTTAATATTGATTATTTGTCAGAATAATTCACTATATATCTAAATTATTCATTATTTGTCAGAATTATTCATCATTTGTCAGCATAATTCATTGTCAGAATTATTCATTATTTGTCAGAATTATTCATCATTTGTCAGAATTAATTCATTGTCAGAATTATTCATCGTGTCAGAATTAATTCATTGTCAGAACTATTCCTTATTTGTCAGAATTATTCATCGTGTCAGAATTAATTCATTGTCAGAATTATTCCTTATTTGTCAGAATTATTCATCGTGTCAGAATTAATTCATTGTCAGAATTATTCATTTGTCAGAATTATTCATTATATGTCAGAATTATATATTATTTGTGAATTACTGCAGTCAGGGTGCTGTTACGTGTTCTTGAACGTGTACACAGTAGTGGGTTGTAGAGGATGGGGAATGTGGAGTGGGGGGACCTGGAAGGGGAGTAGAGGGGTGCTGTTGGGTTGGGTCTTGGAAAGGACGGATACTAGAAGCAGGGGTACTGGAAGCAGGAGTCCTGGAAGCAGGGGTACTGGAAGCAGGAGTCCTGGAAGTAGGGGTACTGGAAGCAGGGGTACTGTAAGCAGGAGTCCTGGAAACAGGGGTACTGGAAGCAGGAGTCCTGGAAGGAGGAGTACCTGGAAGCAGGGGTACTGTAAGCAGGAGTCCTGGAAACAGGGGTACTGTAAGCAGGAGTCCTGGAAGGAGGGGTACTGGAAGCAGGGGTACTGGAAGCAGGAGCCCTGGAAGGAGGAGTACTGGAAGGAGGGGTACCGGAAGGAGGGGTACTGGAAGCAGGGGTACTGGAAGCAGGGGAGTCCTGAAACAGGGAGTTCTGGAAGCAGGGATCCTGGAAGGAGGGGAGTTCTGAAAAGGGGGTACTGGAAGCAGGGGATCCTGGAAAAAGAGAATCCTTGAACCAAGGAATCCTGGAAGCATGGGATCCTTGAAGCAGGGAGTCCTGGAAGCAAGCGGTCCTGGAAGCAGGGGGTTCCTGAAGCAAGGAGATCCTGGAAACAAGGGGGTCCTTGAATCAAGGGGTTCTGGAAGCAGGGGATCCCGGAAGCAGGGGGTCATGGAAGCACGGAATCTGGAGGCAGGGGATCCTGGAAGCAAGAGGTCCTCCAGGCAGTGGGGTCCTACGATTGATGGAGTGAGCAACATGCCATCCACTCCAGGTGACTGATTACTCCACCTTCTCCATCCTCATTTCCTGGATGTCACAGCTGTTGTGCCTCTCTCATTCCACAAGTGATGCATTACACCTGCTACCTCCCTCCCTCCTTCACTCCCCTGCTCCTTACACCTGCTACCTCCCTCTCTCCTTCACTCCCCTGCTCCTTACACCTGCTACCTCCCTCTCTCCTTCACTCCCCTGCTCCTTACACCTGCTACCTCCCTCCCTCCTTCACTCCCCTGCTCCTTACACCTGCTACCTCCCTCCCTCCTTCACTCCTCTGCTCCTTACACCTGCTACCTCCCTCCCTCCTTCACTCCCCTGCTCCTTACACCTGCTACCTCCCTCCCTCCTTCACTCCTCTGCTCCTTACACCTGCTACCTCCCTCTCTCCTTCACTCCCCTGCTCCTTACACCTGCTACCTCCCTCCCTCCTTCACTCCCCTGCTCCTTACACCTGCTACCTCCCTCTCTCCTTCACTCCCCTGCTCCTTACACCTGCTACCTCCCTCTCTCCTTCACTCCTCTGCTCCTTACACCTGCTGCCTCCCTCCCTCCTTCACTCCCCTGATCCTTACACCTGCTACCTCCCTCCCTCCTTCACTCCCCTGCTCCTTACACCTGCTACCTCCCTGCTTCGTTCGCCTGGTTCTTGATCCTTGGTTCAAAACGAAGTGATGTCTACAAGTGTCAAAATGTGTGGCACTCAAAGTGCTGGTTTTTACGCCACTAGTAATATAATAATAATAATAATAATAATAATAATAATAATAATAATAATAATAATAATAATAATAATAATAATAATAATAATAATAATAATAATAATAATAATAATAATAATAATAATAATAATAATAATAATAATAATAATAATAATAATAATAATAATAATAATATTATTATTATTATTATTATTATTATTATTATTATTATTATTATTATTATTATTATTATTATTATTATTATTATCATTATTATTATTATTATTATTCTTATTGTAGACAAAATTCAGTGTTTCAGATACATTAACTTCAGATTCAACATTAACTTCAGATACATTAACTTCAGATACAACATTAACTTCAGATACATTAACTTCAGATACAACATTAACTTCAGATACATTAACTTCAGATACAACATTAACTTCAGATACAACATTAACTTCAGATATATTAACTTCAGATACAACATTAACTTCAGATACAACATTAACTCAGATACATTAACTTCAGATACAACATTAACTTCAGATACAACATTAACTTCAGATACAACATTAACTTCAGATACATTAACTTCAGATACAACATTAACTTCAGATACAACATTAACTTCAGATACAACATTAACTTCAGATGCAACATTAACTTCAGATACATTAACTTCAGATACAACATTAACTTCAGATACATTAACTTCAGATACAACATTAACTTCAGATACATTAAATTCAGATACAACATTAACTTCAGATACAACATTAACTTCAGATACATTAACTTCAGATACATTAACTTCAGATACAACATTAACTTCAGATACATTAACTTCAGATACATTAACTTCAGATACAACATTAACTTCAGATACTTTAACTTCAGATACATTAACTTCAGATACATTAACTTCAGATACAACATTAACTTCAGATACAACATTAACTTCAGATACATTAACTTCAGATACAACATTAACTTCAGATACATTAACTTCAGATACATTAACTTCAAATACATTAACTTCACATACAACATTAACTTCAGATACATTAACTTCAGATACATTAACTTCAGATACATTAGCTTCAGATACATTAACTTCAGATACATTAACTTCAGATACAACATTAACTTCAGATACTTTAACTTCAGATACATTAACTTCAGATACATTAACTTCAGATACAACATTAACTTCAGATACATTAACTTCAGATACATTAACTTCAGATACATTAACTTCAGATACAACATTTACTTCAGATACATTAACTTCAGATACATTAACTTCAGATACAAAATTAACTTCAGATACATTAACTTCAGATACAACATTAACTTCAGATACAACATTAACTTCAGATACATTAACTTCAAATATAACATTAACTTCAGAGACAACATTAACTTCAGATACATTAACTTCAGATACAACATTAACTTCAGATACATTAACTTCAGATACATTAACTTCAGATACAACATTAACTTCAGATACCTTAACTTCTGATGCAACATTAACTTCAGATACATTAACTTCAGATACAACATTAACTTCAGATACATTAACTTCAGATACAACATTAACTTCAGATACATTAATTTCAGATACAACATTAACTTCAGATACATTAACTTCTGATACAACATTAACTTCAGATACATTAACTTCAGATACAACATTAACTTCATATACATTAACTTCAGATACAACATTAACTTCATATACATTAACATCAGATACAACATTAACTTCAGATACAACATTAACTTCAGATACATTAACTTCAGATACAACATTAACTTCAGATACATTAACATCAGATACAACATTAACTTCAGATACAACATTAACTTCAGATACATTAACTTCTGATACAACATTAACTTCAGATACAACATTAACTTCAGATACATTAACTTCAGATACAACATTAACTTCAGATACATTAACTTCAGATACAACATTAACTTCAGATACATTAACTTCAGATACAACATTAACTTCAGATACATTAACATCAGATACAACATTAACTTCAGATACAACATTAACTTCAGATACATTAACTTCTGATACAACATTAACTTCAGATACAACATTAACTCAGATACATTAACTTCAAATACAACATTAACTTCAGATACATTAACTTCAGATACAACATTAACTCAGATACATTAACTTCAAATATAACATTAACTTCAGATACATTAACTTCAGATACAACATTAACTTCAGATACAACATTAACTCCAGATACAACATTAACTTCAGATACAACATTAACTTCAGATACATTAACTTCAGATACAACATTAACTTCAGATACAACATTAACTTCAGATACAACATTAACTTCAGATACAACATTAACTTCAGATACAACATTAACTTCAGATACAACATTAACTTCAGATACAACATTAACTTCAGATACAACATTAACTTCAGATACAACGTTAACTTCAGATACATTAACTTCAGATACATTAACTTCAGATACAACATTAACTTCAGATACATTAACTTCAGATACATTAACTTCAGATACAACATTAACTTCAGATACATTAACTTCAGATACAACATTAACTTCAGATACAACATTAACTTCAGATACAACATTAACTTCAGATACAACATTAACTTCAGATACAACATTAACTTCAGATACATTAACTTCAGATACAACATTAACTTCAGATACAACATTAACTTCAGATACAACATTAAGTTCAGATACATTAACTTCAGATACATTAACTTCAGATACAACATTAACTTCAGATACAACATTAACTTCAGATACAACATTAACTTCAGATACAACATTAACTTCAGATACATTAACTTCAGATACATTAACTTCAGATACAACATTAACTTCAGATACAACATTAACTTCAGATACAACATTAACTTCAGATACAACATTAACTTCAGATACATTAACTTCAGATACAACATTAACTTCAGATACATTAACTTCAGATACAACATTAACTTCAGATACAACATATACTTCAGATACAACATTAACTTCAGATACAACATTAACTTCAGATACAACATTAACTTCAGATACAACATTAACTTCAGATACAACATTAACTTCAGATACAACATTAACTTCAGATACAACATTAACTTCATATACAACATTAACTTCAGATACATTAACTTCAGATACAAGATTAACTTCAGATACAACATTAACTTCAGATACAACATTAACTTCAGATACATTAACTTCAGATACAACATTAACTTCAGATACAATAACTTCAGATACAACATTAACTTCAGATACAACATATACTTCAGATACAACATTAACTTCCGATACAACATTAACTTCAGATACAACATTAACTTCAGATACAACATTAACTTCAGATACAACATTAACTTCAGATACAACATTAACTTCCGATACAACATTAACTTCAGATAAAACATTAACTTCAGATACAACATTAACTTCAGATACAACATATACTTCAGATACAACATTAACTTCCGATACAACATTAACTTCAGATACAACATTAACTTCAGATACAACATTAACTTCAGATACAACATTAACTTCAGATACAACATTAACTTCAGATACAACATTAACTTCAGATACAACATTAACTTCAGATACAACATTAACTTCAGATACAACATTAACTTCAGATACAACATTAACTTCAGATACAACATTAACTTCAGATACAACATTAACTTCAGATACAACATTTACTTCAGATACAACATTAACTTCAGATACAACATTAACTTCAGATACAACATTAACTTCAGATACAACATTAACTTCAGATACAACATTAACTTCAGATACAACATTAACTTCAGATACAACATTAACTTCAGATACAACATTAACTTCAGATACAACATTAACTTCAGATACAACATTAACTTCAGATACAACATTAACTTCAGACACAACATTAACTTCAGATACAACATTAACTTCAGATACAACATTAACTTCAGATACAACATTAACTTCAGATACAACATTAACTTCAGATTAACTTCAGATACAACATTAACTTCAGATACAACATTAACTTCAGATACAACATTAACTTCAGATACAAATATATAAGTTGTGATACAACATTAACTTCAGATACAAATATTAACTTAGATACAACATTAATCTCTTAGATACAAACATTAACTTTAGATACATTAATTTTCAGATACAAACATATAAGTCTGATACAACATTAACTCAGATAACATTAATTCTTCAGATACAAACATTAACTTCTAGATACAACAATTAACTCTGATACAACATTAACTTAGATACAACATTAATTTCTTAGTACATAAACATTAATCTTCAGATACAACATTAACTTTAGATACAAATATTAATTTCTTAGATACAATATTAACTTTCAGATACAAATATTAATTTCTTAGATAAACATTAACTTCTTTAGATACAACATTAATTTCTAAATACAATTATTAACTTAGATACAACATTAATCTAGATACAAACATTAATTCTCTAGATACATACATAATTTCTAGATAATATTAATTCTTTAGATACATAATAATATCTAGATATAACATTAACCCTCTAGATACAATATTAATTCTTTAGATAATAAATAATTCTTTAGATATACAATAATTTAACTCAGATAAATATTAATCTCTTAGATATAAACATTAATTAATTCTGCATAACGATAATTCTTCGAGATAACACTCTAGATATAACATTAACTTCAGATACAACACTTCTTCAGATACAACATTAACTTAGATAAAAATATTAACTTAGATAACAACATTAACTTCAGATACAACATTAATTTCGAGACAACATTAATTTCTTAAATACAACATTAACTCAAATACAATATTAATTTAGATGCAAATATTAACTAGATAACAAATATTAACTTAGATAATATTAATTCTTTAGATAATACATTAACTTTCTAGATACAACATTAACTTTCAGATACAATATAATTCTTAGATACAATATTAACTTCAGATACAACATTAACTTCAGATACATTAATTTAGATACAAATATTAACTTTCAGATACAACATTAATCTCTAGATATTAATTAACTTTCAGATACAACATATAAGTCAGATACAACATTAACTTTAGATACAAATATTAACTTCAAATACAACATTAACTTCAGATAACATTAACTTCTAGATATATTAATTCTCAGATACAATATATAAGTTGATACAAATATTAACTTCAGATACAATATAACTTCAGATACAATATTAACTTTAGATACAATATTAATTTAGATACAACATTAATCTTCTAGATACAATATTAATTTAGATACAACATTAACTTTCAGATACAACATTAACTTTCTAGATATAAACATTAATTTCTTAGATACAACACAACTTCTAGATACAACATTAACTTAGATACAACATTAATTCTTAGATACAATATTAACTTTAAATACAATATTAACTTTCAGATACAATATTAACTTTAGATACAATATTCCTTCAGATACAAATATTAACTTTCAGATACAACATTAACTTCTAGATACAACATTAATTCTTAGATAGCAACATTAACTTCAGATACAATATTAACTTCAGATACAACATTAACTTCAGATACAAATATTAACTTTAGATAACATTAATTCTTTAGATACAATATTAATCTTAGATAAATAAATATTAACTTCTGATATAAACACAATCTCTAGATACTAAATATTAATCAGATACAACATTAATTTCTAGATACAAATATTAATTTCAGATACAAATATTAATCTTCAGATATAACATTAACTTCAGATAACAATATTAACTTCAGATACAACATTAACTCAATACAAATATTAATCAACTCAGATACAATATTAACTTCAGATGTAAAATTAATCTTAGATACAAATACAATCTTCTAGATACAACATTAACTTTCAGATAAGACATATCTTCAGATACAACATTAACTTTAGATACAACATTAACTTAGATACAATATTAACTCTAGATAAACATTAACTTTCAGATATATTAACTCAGATACAAATATTAACTTAGATAATATTAATCTTCAGATATTAATCTTTCAGATACAAATATATAAGCTGATAGATACATATTCTAGATACAATATTAATAATTTACTATACAACATTAACTTCTAGATACAACACTTAATTTAGATACAACATTAACTTCTAGATATTAAATATTAACTTCAGATACATATTAACTTCTTAGATACAATATTAATTTAATCGATACAACATTAACAACTTCAGATACAAATATTCTCTTCTGATACAATATTAATTTCTTAGATATAATATTAATCTCTATAGATACAATATAACAATAACTCAGATACAATATTAACTTCAGATATAGCAAATTAATCTCTAGATACAACATTATTAACTTCAGATACAACATTAACTTCAGATACAATTATTAATCAGATAATATTAATTCTTCTAGATACAACATTAACTTCAAATACAACATTAACTTCAGATACAACATTAACTTCAGATACAACATTAACTTCAGATACAACATTAACTTCAGATACAACATTAACTTCAACAAACTTGTTCAGATTTTCTTACTTTAAAATTCACTCAAAAACTTGCTCTAGTGAAGACTTAATTAGAGGCAAAAGATAAAACAAAGGCCTGGCTTCATCAAGCTGAAAGCTGCCTCCACTACCTCCAGCTTAAGCTGAAATGTACACAGCATCGAGAGGAAATCTGTTTTCTAAACGACTTTGGGCTCGACCCACCTGATCGGGAATTAACAGCTGGCTGTTCTTACCACTGAACTGTTGATCAAAGGCAAAAATATTATAATATATATATATATATATATATATATATATATATATATATATATATATATATATATATATATATATACATATATATATATATATATATATATATATATATATATATATATATATATATATATATATATATATATATATATATATATATATATATATATGTATATATGCAATTTCCTGTCAGCAATAAAACAATTGAACACTGGGAAAAATACATTTTTTCCTGACACCAAAACTTTTAAACCGCAATAAGAGAAATATTCCTCGGGCGGTAGACCATTTTTTGGTTTCCATAGCAACGGTGGTTGAAAGTTTTGTGAATGTGATGTTAGATGACGGAGGCTCGAGTCTCCATCATCAGATGTGGTGCTGGTGTGACCCACACGAGTTTAGCGCCTCGTGTATTGATTAATGTGAGTGCACAGAGACAGACAGACAGATACACACACACACACACACACACACACACACACACACACACACACACACACACACACACACATACACACACACACACACACACACACACACACGGGGGTAAACAACAAACACACACACACACACACACACACACACGGGGGTAAACAAAACACACACACACACACACGGGGGTAAACAACAAACACACACACACACACACACACACACACACACACACACACACACATGATACATGGAGTAGGGACAAGAGTGTGTAAACAGAACTGAAATACTTCATAAGGGCACTGTGAAAAAATATGTCAGTTTTGTTTGCTTGTCTGCTTTCCCCTATCTCTCTCTCTCTCTTACTCTCTCTCTCTCTCTCTCTCTCTCTCTCTCTCTCTCTCTCTCTCTCTCTCTCTCTCTCTCTCTCTCTCTCTCTCTCTCTCTCTCTCTCTCTCTCTCTCTCTCTCTGTCTCTCTCTCTCTCTCTCTCTCTCTCTTTCTCTCTCTCACTCTCACCTGCCAGAGAGACCTGCCGGATTTTTCCCCTAAATATACCAGTATTAATTCTTTTTCCAAGCCAGTCACTATATTAGACAGTCGAAGCTTCAACTTGATGACATGTCAGGTATACCTGGAGCATACCTGGAAGGGGGTTTTTAGGGGTCAGCGCCCCCTCGGCCCGGTCAGTGACCGTGACCAAAGTGATTTAACGCTTCGTTTTACACAATCGTAATTAAATTAAGCATATATCCAGTTTATACATTCCTGGTCTCATGTTCAATTTTTTTATCAATTTTCAACTAGTCAGCAGTAGAATTACAATATATGTGTTGTGCTAATGTTGGTTCCTGTATTCTACCTGTAGTCTACCTGTAGTCTACCTGTAGTCTACCTGTAGTCTACCTGTATTCTACCTGTAGTCTACCTGTAGTCTACCTGTAGTCTACCTGTAGTCTACCTGTAGTCTACCTGTAGTCTACCTGTAGTCTACCTGTAGTCTACCTGTAGCTCCTAATCAATACGAAAACAAACTACAAATGAACTAATGAATCCGCGTCAAAAAAAAATAATTAGTGAAATATTTAGACCCTAGAAAGTTAAGTAGATAGAATTTTGAAAAAACTGGGGGGGGGGGGGTTGTCACTTTTAAAAAAAGTCGCTTTTAATTACCTTTAGATAAGAAAAATGGCACTTTTAATTACCTTTAGATAAGAAAAATGGCACTTTTAATTACCTTTAGATAAGAAAAATGGCACTTTTAATTACCTTTAGATAAGAAAATGGCACTTTTAATTACCTTTAGATAAGAAAAATGGCACTTTTAATTACCTTTAGATAAGAAAAATGGCACTTTTAATTACCTTTAGATAAGAAAAATGGCACTTTTAATTACCTTTAGATAAGAAAAATGGCACTTTTAATTACCTTTAGATAAGAAAAATGGCACTTTTAATTACCTTTAGATAAGAAAAATGGCACTTTTAATTACCTTTAGATAAGAAAAATGGCACTTTTAATTACCTTTAGATAAGAAAAATGGCGCTTTTAATTACCTTTAGATAAGAAAATGGCGCTTTTAATTACCTTTAGATAAGAAAAATGTCACTTTTAATTACCTTTAGATAAGAAAAATGGCACTTTTAATTACCTTTAGATAAGAAAAATGGCACTTTCAATTACCTTTAGATAAGAAAAATGTCACTTTTAATTACCTTTAGATAAGAAAAATGGCACTTTTAATTACCTTTAGATAAGAAAAATGGCACTTTTAATTATCTTTAGATAAGAAAAATGGCACTTTTAATTACCTTTAGATAAGAAAAATGGCACTTTTAATTACCTTTAGATATGAAAAATGGCGCTTTTAATTACCTTTAGATAAGAAAATGGCGCTTTTAATTACCTTTAGATAAGAAAAATGGCGCTTTTAATTACCTTTAGATAAGAAAAATGGCGCTTTTAATTACCTTTAGATAAGAAAAATGGCGTTTTTAATTACCTTTCGATAAGAAAAATGGCGCTTTTAATTACCTTTAGATAAGAAAAATGGCGCTTTTAATTACCTTTAGATAAGAAAAATGGCGCTTTTAATTACCTTTAGATAAGAAAAATGGCGCTTTTAATTGCAGCCTAGATAAGAAAATGGCAACTTTTAAGTTACCTAGAATAAGAAAAATGGCGGTTTTAATTGCAGCCACAGATAAGATAAATGGCGCTTTTGAATTGCAACCTAGATAAGATAAATGGCGCTTTTAATTACCAACCTTTAGATAAGAAAAATGGCACTTTTAATTGTACCACGAAAATCAGAAAATACAGCTAACACCTTTAGATAAGAAAAATGGCGCTTTTAGTTACCTTTAGATAAGAAAATGGCGGCCTAATTACCTTTAGATAAGAAAAATGGCGGTTTTAATTACCCTTTAGAATAAGATAAATGGCGCTTTTAATTACCTTTAGATAAGATAAATGCTGGCCTTTTAATTACCTTTAGATAAGAAAAATGGCGCTTTTAATTACCTTTAGATAAGAAAAATGGCGCTTTTAATTACCTTTAGATAAGAAAAATGGCGCTTTTAATTACCTTTAGATAAGAAAAATGGCGCTTTTAATTACCTTTAGATAAGAAAAATGGCGCTTTTAATTACTTTAGATAAGAAAAAATAGGCGCTTTTCCAATTACCTTTATGAATAAGAGAAAAATGGACGCACAATTACTAAGATAAGAAGAAAAATGGCGCTTTTAATTACTTTAGTTAAGAAAAATGGCGCTTTTAATTACCTTTAGATAAGAAAAATGGCGCTTTTAATTACTTTAGTTAAGAAAAATGGCGCTTTTAATTACCTTTAGATAAGAAAAATGGCGTTTTTAATTATCTTTAGAAAAGATAAATGGCTCGTTTAAGCACTTCAGAAAAGACAAAATGGCCGCTTCAAACACTTTCAGAAAAAGAGAAATAACTGACTTCAGTAATACAGTGATCAGCAGACTGAGGGGGGGGGGGAATTAATGGAAATTATCTAGTACTAAAATGCACATTAGCCAGAATTTATGGGAATTATCCAGGGGCGGCGTTTTAATACGAATATTTCCT
Organism: Cherax quadricarinatus; assembly: GCF_038502225.1. Taxonomy (NCBI): domain Eukaryota; kingdom Metazoa; phylum Arthropoda; class Malacostraca; order Decapoda; family Parastacidae; genus Cherax; species Cherax quadricarinatus. The sequence goes on from NC_091357.1 coordinate 18,530,241, forward strand.
GGCGAATAATGTTATTGGCGAGTATTTCCCTGTGGATAATATGAGGGGTAAGTATTATAATGAGTATTCCTCTGGGGGTATTATCAAGGGCGAGCATTTTAGGGTGAATAATACCACGGGCGAGTAAGAGGAATATTTTGCTGGTGGTAATATAACGGGAGAGTAAGAGGAATATTTTGCTGGTGGTAATATAACGGGAGAGTAAGAGGAATATTTTGCTGGTGGTAATATCATGGGCGAGTAACAGGAATATTTTGCTGGTGGTAATATCACGGACAAGTAAGAGGAATATTTTGCTGGTGGTAATATAACGGGAGAGTAAGAGGAATATTTTGCTGGTGGTAATATAACGGGAGAGTAAGAGGAATATTTTGCTGGTGGTAATATCATGGGCGAGTAACAGGAATATTTTGCTGGTGGTAATATCACGGACAAGTAAGAGGAATATTTTGCTGGTGGTAATATCACGGGCAAGTAAGAGGAATATTTTGCTGGTGGTAATATAACGGGAGAGTAAGAGGAATATTTTGCTGGTGGTAATATCACGGGCAAGTAAGAGGAATATTTTGCTGGTGGTAATATAACGGGAGAGTAAGAGGAATATTTTGCTGGTGGTAATATCACGGGAGAGTAAGAGGAATATTTTGCTGGTGGTAATATCACGGGCAAGTAAGAGGAATATTTTGCTGGTGGTAATATCACGGGCGAGTAAGAGGAATATTTTGCTGGTGGTAATATCACGGGAGAGTAAGAGGAATATTTTGCTGGTGGTAATATCACGGGCAAGTAAGAGGAATATTTTGCTGGTGGTAATATAACGGGAGAGTAAGAGGAATATTTTGCTGGTGGTAATATCACGGGAGAGTAAGAGGAATATTTTGCTGGTGGTAATATCACGGGCAAGTAAGAGGAATATTTTGCTGGTGGTAATATCACGGGCGAGTAAGAGGAATATTTTGCTGGTGGTAATATCACGGGAGAGTAAGAGGAATATTTTGCTGGTGGTAATATCACGGGCAAGTAAGAGGAATATTTTGCTGGTGGTAATATAACGGGAGAGTAAGAGGAATATTTTGCTGGTGGTAATATCACGGGAGAGTAAGAGGAATATTTTGCTGGTGGTAATATCACGGGCAAGTAAGAGGAATATTTTGCTGGTGGTAATATCACGGGCGAGTAAGAGGAATATTTTGCTGGTGGTAATATCACGGGAGAGTAAGAGGAATATTTTGCTGGTGGTAATATCACGGGCAAGTAAGAGGAATATTTTGCTGGTGGTAATATCACGGGAGAGTAAGAGGAATATTTTGCTGGTGGTAATATCACGGGAGAGTAAGAGGAATATTTTGCTGGTGGTAATATCACGGACAAGTAAGAGGAATATTTTGCTGGTGGTAATATCACGGACGAGTATCCTCCCCATGAGGGGGGGGGGCAATTTTCCCTGAATTACCCTGAGTTAAAATTTCACCCAACACCCAAAAATTTCCGGGAATCACTGCCTTGTAAAAAAAAAAAAATTGAATTTCGAGAAATTACCCATGAATAAGCTTGGTCCTCAAAGGGCTAGAATTTACCCGGAATTTACCCGGAATTTACAGGAATTGACTAAGGATAAAATTTCGGTAATGTCAGACCTGAAGCTTCGCCAGGAAGTATATTGTCCAGAGTAGAGAATTTTATTTTTTACTTACGAGATTAATTGTCGTCGTGAGACTGAGTGGTATTAATTGGTGGTATTAAGGTGAGTGGTATTAATTGGTGGTATTAAGATGAGTGGTATTAATTGGTGGTATTAAGGTGAGTGGTATTAATTGTTGGTATTAAGGTGAGTGGTATTAATTGTTGGTATTAAGGTGAGTGGTATTAATTGTTGGTATTAAGGTGAGTGGTATTAATTGTTGGTATTAAGATGAGTGGTATTAATTGTTGGTATTAAGGTGAGTGGTATTAATTGGTGGTATTAAGGTGAGTGGTATTAATTGGTGGTATTAAGGTGAGTGGTATTAATTGTTGGTATTAAGGTGAGTGGTATTAATGTGGGTGGTGTTAATTGGTGGTATTAATGTGAGTGGTATTAATTGTTGGTATTAATGTGAGTGGTATTAATTGTTGGTATTAAGGTGAGTGGTATTAATGTGGGTGGTGTTAATTGGTGGTATTAATGTGAGTGGTATTAATTGTTGGTATTAATGTGAGTGGTATTAATTGTTGGTATTAAGGTGAGTGGTATTAATGTGGGTGGTGTTAATTGGTGGTATTAATGTGAGTGGTATTAATTTTTGGTATTAATGTGAGTGGTATTAATTGTTGGTATTAAGGTGAGTGGTATTAATGTGGGTGGTGTTAATTGGTGGTATTAATGTGAGTGGTATTAATTGTTGGTATTAAGGTGAGTGGTATTAATTGGTGGTATTAATGTGAGTGGTATTAATGGGTGGTATTAATGTTTGTGAGTGGTATTAATTACAACAACAATAACAATAATAATATCGCAGGTGTTGCTGGGAGACCATGTTGCAGGTGTTGCTGAAGGAGGTCGGTGAACACACACACACACACACACACACACGCACACATGGAGGTCCCGAAACATGGAGAGCCGAGATGATGGATGTGGTACTGGAAAACCTCAAGCATCAACATGTTAGGGACACCACCAGAGAGAGAGAGAGAGAGAGAGAGAGAGAGAGAGAGAGAGAGAGAGAGAGAGGGAAGGATGAACCATCAAGACTGGACCTAGTATTCACCTTGAGTAGTTCGGACATTGAGGACATCACATATGAAAGGCCCCTTGGAGCTATTGATCACGTGGTTCTGAGCTTTGAATACGTAGAGTTACAATTGGAGAAGGTCACAGGAGTAGAATGGGAAAAGCTACACTACAAAAGGACGGACTAAACAGGTATGAGGAACTTCCTGCGGGAGGTTCAGTGGGACAGAGAACTGGTAGGAAAGTCAGTAAACCAAATGATGGAATATGTAACAACAAAATGCAAGGAGGCAGAGGAAAAGTTTGATCCCAAGGGCAACAGAAATAATGGGAAGACCAGAACCAGCATTTGGTTTACCCGAAGGTGTAGGGAGGCAAAAACTAAGTGCTCTAGAGAATGGAGAAAGTACAGAAGGCAAAGGACCCAGGAAAATAAAGAGATTACTTGAAGAGCCGAAACGAGTATGCAAAGGTAAGGAGGGAGGCCCAGTGACAGTATGAAAACAACATAGCATCGAAATTCAAGTCTGACCCGAAACTGCTGTATAGCCACATTAGGAGGAAGACAACAGTCAAGGACCAGGTGATCAGGCTGAGGAAAGAAGGTGGGGAACTCACAAGAAATAATCAAGACGTATGTGAGGAGCTCAACATGAGATTTAAGGAAGTATTTACAATGGAAACAGAAAGGACTCTGGGAAGACAGAACAGAGGGGGACACCAACAAGGGATATAACAAAAAGTGATGGATGAAATACACACAACTGAGGAGGAGGTGATGAAGCTGCTAAGTGACCTTGATACCTCAGAAGCGGTGGGACTGGACAACATCTCTCCATTTGTCCTCAGAGAGGGAGCAGAGATGCTGTGTGTGCCACTATCCACATTTTCAACACATCCCTTGAAACTGGGCAACTACCTGAGGTATGGAAGACGGCAAATGCGGTCGCCATTTATAGGAAAAGAGACAGAAACGATGCACTAAAGGATAGACCAATGTCGCCGACTTGTATAGTATGCAAAGTCACTGAGAAGTTTATCAGGAGGAGAGTGGTGGAACACCTGGAACGGAACAAGATTATAAACGACAACCAGCACGGATTCATTGAAGGCAAATCCTGTGTCACAAACCTACAGGAGTTTTATGACAAGGTTAGAGAAGGAAGACACGAGAGAGAGGGGTGGGTTGATTGCATTTTCTTGGGCTGCAAGAAGGCCTTCCACACAGTTCCTCACGAGAGATTAGTGCAGAAGCTAGAGGATCAGGCACATATAACAGGAAGGGCACTGCAATGTATCAGAGAATACCTGACAGGGAGGCAACAACGAGTCATGGTACGTGATGAGATATCACGGTGGGCACCTGCGACGAGCGGGTTCCCACAGGGGTGAGTCCCAGGACTGGTATATGTGAACGACATGATGGATGGGATAGACTCAGAAGTGTCCCTGTTCTCATATGATATGAAGTTAATAAGGAGAGTTAAATCAGATGAGGATCAGGCAGGACTACAAAGAGACCTGGACAAGCTGGACACGTGGTCCAACAACTGGCTCTTCGAATTTAACTCTGCCAAATGCAAAGTCATGAAGATCGGGGAAGGGTAAAGAAGACCGCAGACTGCAAACTTCACTCAAGGAGAAAGATCTTGGGGTGAGTATAACACTGAACACGTCTCGGGAAGCACACATCAACCAGATAACTGCTGCAGCATGTGGGCGCCTGGCAAACCTGAGAATAGCGTTCCGATATTACAGTATGGAATCGTGCACGACTTTGTACACCGTGTACGTCAGGCCCATACTGGAGTATGCAACACCAGTTTAGAACCGATACCTGGTCCAGCACGTCAAGAAATTAGAAAAGTTCAAAGGTTTGCAACAAAGTTAGTTCCAGAGCTAAGCGGAATGTCCAACGAAGAAAGGTTGAGGGAAATCGGCCTGACGACACTGAAGGACAGGAGGGTCAGGGGAGACATGATAACGACATGCAAAATACTGCTAGGAATAGATAAGGTGGACAGAGACAGGATGTTCCAGAGATGGGACACAGACACAAGGGTCACAATTGGAAGATGAAGACTCAAACGAGTCAAAGGGATGTTAGGAAGTATTTCTTCAGTCATAGAGTTCTCAGGAAGTGAAATAGTTTGGCAAGCGATGTAGTGGAGGCAGGAACCATACATAGTTTTAAGACGAGGTATGACAAAGCTCATGGAGCAGGGTGAGAGAGAGGACCTAGTAGCGACCAGTGAAGAGACGTGGCCGGGAGCTTCGACTCGATCCCTGCAACCAGAAATAGGTGAGCACACACACACACACACACACACACACACACACACACACACACACACACACACACACACACACACACACACACACACACAAAGACACAGAAACAGAAATAAGTGCTTCCGGACAATGAATTCTCAGCCGAAATAAAGCGCCATTTACCCCAGACGCCTCACTTCCTCTGTACATTTAAATGGCCTCACTGAAAAGGCCGGGAGATTTAAAAGTTTATTTTTGTCTTCAATGTTCTGCTTTCTGAATAAAACCTCATCACATTAAGGACCAGGAACAGCTGATGATAGTTGCAGCATTATGCACCTTGCAACAGTAATTTAGCATATTCTTTGCAACTTCTGCAACAACACACCAGCTGTTTAAAAATGACGCGTTAAAAAGGTAATTAATGAGAGAGAGAGAGAGAGAGAGAGAGAGAGAGAGAGAGAGAGAGAGAGAGAGAGAGACAGACAGACAGACAGACAGACAGACAGACAGAGAAAGAGAGAGAGAGAGAGAGAGAGAGAGAGAGAGAGAGAGAGAGAGAGAGAGAGAGAGAGAGACAGACAGACAGACAGACAGACAGAGAAAGAGAGAGAGAGAGAGAGAGAGAGAGAGAGAGAGAGAGAGAGAGAGAGAGAGAGAGAGATAGAGAGACAGAGAGACAGAGAGAGAGAGAGACAGAGAGAGAGAGAGAGAGAGAGAGAGAGAGAGAGAGAGAGAGAGAGAGAGAGAGAGAGAGAGTGAGTGAGAGAGAGAAACAGGGACAGAGAGCAATACATTTCTTCCCAGTTGTGACTCAAGTTACATTTTAATTTTAAATAACTGCACGTATTAAGGACATTAATGTAAATCTCTAAAGTAATATATATATATATATATATATCTCTATATATATATATATATATATATATATATATATATATATATATATATATATATATATATATATATATATATATATATATATATATGAAAAATAAAAAAATTGAACTCTCTCACTTTTTGGAGAAATTCCTTGGGTAGAACTAGAAGAAAGTTAGGTCTAGGAGAAAGCTGAAATTGAGTGAGTTGAGATAGCTCACGAAATGACCTAACTATCCGGGATAATTAGGTAGTTTGGTTAATTACTCAAAGGTGGATGGAGGAATGGTGATGGACAGAGATGGATGGATGGAAGAGGAGGGAGGAAATGTCTGGGAGATGACTGGAGGGAAGTTACGTTTGATTTAAGTTACGTTTGATTTAAGTTACGTTTGATTTAAGTTACGTTTGATGGAAGTTACGTTTGTCCTTGAAAAATGGGAGGTAATCAGGTTTGATCCGAGTAACGGGAAGGAGCAGCTCCAGTTCCCCGGATGAAGAGCACCAAAGTCACCAGTATTGGAGACAGTGTTGGAGGAGTGGAGGCAGCTGGTGTTGCTCTCTCCAACACCTGTAACACCTTTCCCTGCATCACACCCTTGTAACACCGTTGTATTGCACCCCTGCAACACCCTTGCATCACAACGTTACAACACTACTGTAACACCCTTGTAGCACGCTTGTAACACCCTTGTAACACCCTTGTAAAACCCTTGTAACACCCTTGTAACACCCTTGTAACACATTGTAACACATTGTAACATCCTTGTAACACCCTTGTAACACGCTTGTAACCCCCTTGTAACACCCTTGTAACACGCTTGTAACCCCCTTGTAACATCCTTGTAACACCCTTGAAAAACATTGTAACACATTGTAACACCCTTGTAACACGCTTGTAACCCCTTGTAACGCCCTTTTAACACCGTTGTAACACGCTTGTAACACATTGTAACACCCTTGTAACACGCTTGTAACACCCTTGTAACACCCTTGTAACACCTTTGTAACACTCTTGTAACCCCCTTGTAACCCTCCTGTAACCCCCTTGTAACACCCTTGTAACACCCTTGCAACACCCTTGTAACACCCTTGTAACACCCTTGTAACACCCTTGTAACACCCATGTAACACCCTTGTAACACCCTTGTAACCCCTGGTAACCTCCTTGTAACACCCTTATAACACCCTTGTAACACCCTTGTAACCCCCACTTGTAACCCCCCTTGTAACTCCCTTGTAACACCCTTGTAACACCCTTGTAACACCCTTGTAACACCCTTGTAACACCCTTGTAACACCCTTGTAACACCCTTGTAACTCCCTTGTAACACCCTTGTAACACCCTTGTAACACCCTTGTAACACCCTTGTAACACCCTTGTAACCCCCTTGTAGCACCCTTGTAACTCCCTTGTAACACCCTTGTAACACCCTTGTAACACCCTTGTAACACCCTTGTAACACCCTTGCAACACCCTTGTAACACCCTTGTAACACCCTTGTAACACCCTTGTAACACCCTTGTAACACCCTTGTAACACCCTTGTAACACCCTTGTAACACCCTTGCAACACCCTTGTAACACCCTTGTAACACCCTTGTAACACCCTTGTAACACCCTTGTAACACCCTTGTAACACCCTTGTAACACCCTTGTAACATCCCTTGTAACATCCCTTGTAACACCCTTGTAACACCCTTGTAACATCCCTTGTAACATCCCTTGTAACATCCTTGTAACACCCTTGTAACACCCTTGTAACATCCCTTGTAACATCCCATGTAACACCCTTGTAACACCCTTGTAACACCCTTGTAACACCCTTGTAACATCCCTTGTAACATCCCTTGTAACACCCTTGTAACACCCTTGTAACATCCCTTGTAACATCCCTTGTAACATCCCTTGTAACACCCTTGCAACACCCTTGTAACACCCTTGTAACACCCTTGTAACATCCCTTGTAACATCCCTTGTAACACCCTTGTAACACCCTTGTAACATCCCTTGTAACATCCCTTGCAACACCCTTGTAACACCCTTGTAACACCCTTGTAACATCCCTTGTAACATCCCTTGTAACACCCTTGTAACACCCTTGTAACATCCCTTGTAACACCCTTGTAACATCCCTTGTAACATCCCTTGTAACACCCTTGTAACACCCTTGTAACACCCTTGTAACACCCTTGTAACACCCTTGTAACACCCTTGTAACACCCTTGTAACACCCTTGTAACACCCTTGCAACACCCTTGTAACACCCTTGTAACACCCTTGTAACATCCCTTGTAACATCCCTTGTAACACCCTTGTAACACCCTTGTAACACCCTTGTAACACCCTTGTAACACCCTTGTAACATCCCTTGTAACATCCCTTGTAACACCCTTGTAACACCCTTGTAACACCCTTGTAACACCCTTGTAACACCCTTGTAACACCCTTGTAACATCCCTTGTAACATCCCTCGTAACACCCTTGTAACACCCTTGTAACACCCTTGTAACACCCTTGTAACACCCTTGTAACATCCCTTGTAACATCCCTTGTAACACCCTTGTAACACCCTTGTAACACCCTTGTAACACCCTTGTAACACCCTTGTAACACCCTTGTATTGCATCTCAATGGGTGTTTACCATCCCGTGGACCTGGTAACATCGGCTCGTAATTTTTACCATAAGTGTTCATGTATCTTCACCCAGGCTGATAATACCAGCCAGATATTACCCTCCCTCAGAGTGAGAGAGTGAGAGAGAGAGTGAGAGAGAGAGAGTGAGAGAGAGAGAGTGAGAGAGAGTGAGAGAGAGACGGAGGGAGGGAGGGAGGGAGATTCCAGTATTAACACCTTCACTACTAACATACGAGGGGTGAAAATGTATTTAAAATTTGTAGTGTGTGTTCTGTATTGTATACTGTCTCCAACACTGTCTTCAACACTGTCTTCAACACTGTCTCCAACACTGTCTTCAACACTGTCTAAAACGCTGTCTTAAACACTGTCTCCAACACTGTCTTCAACACTGTCTCCAACACTGTCTTCAATGCTGTTTTCAATACTGTCTCCAACACTGTCTTCAACACTGTTTTCAATACTGTCTCCAACACTGTCTTCAACACTGTCTCCAACACTGTCTTCAACACTGTCTTCAACACTGTCTCCAACACTGTCTCCAACACTGTCTCCAACACTGTCTTCAATACTGTTTTCAATAATGTCTCCAACACTGTTTTCAACACTGTCTTCAATACTGTCTCCAACACTGTCTTCAACGCTGTCTTCAACACTGTCTTCAACACTGTCTTCAACACTGTCTCCAACACTGTCTTCAACACTTTTTTCAATATTGTCTCCACTGTTTTCAACACTGTTTCCAACACTATCACCAACACTGTCTCCAACACTGTCTCCAGCACTGTCTCCAACTCTGTCTCCAACACTATCTCCAGCACTATCTCCAACATTCTCCACCAATATCTCCAGCACTATCTCCAACACAGTCTCCGACACTATCTCCAACTCTCCAACACTGTCTCCACCATTGGGCGTAATGTTCGTACCAAACTAACTCCTGAAACTAACTCAAATATATTGTTAAATTTTGACACGTTCAGTAATAAACACCGATACACCCGCTACACCCGCTACACCCGCTACACCCACTACACCCGCTACACCTGCTACACCCGCTACACCCGCTACACCCGCTACACCCGCTACACCTGCTACACCCGCTACACCCGCTACACCCGCTACACCCGCTACACAGACACTCCCTTGCTAGGGAGTCGAGTGGGTTCTGTGAGTGATCGGTTGTAAGGTAAGTACTGTGTGAGTACAGAAGTGTGTTATGTTACACAGTGTCTTGAAGGAGTGTACTCTATGTTACACAGTCTCTTAAAGAAGTGTAGTGTGTGTCACCCCAGTGTCTTAAAGGAGTGTACTCTGTTACACAGTCTTCAAGAAGTGTACACAGTGTTACACAGTTTTCAATAAGTGTACACAGTGTTACAGTCTTCGAGAAGTGTACACAGTGTTACACAGTCTTCAATAAGTGTACACAGTGTTACACAGTCTTCAATAAGTGTACACAGTGTTACACAGTCTTTAATAAGTGTACACAGTGTTACACAGTCTTAAAGAAGTGTACACAGTGTTACACAGTCTTTAATAAGTGTACACAGTGTTACACAGTCTTAAAGAAGTGTACACAGTGTTACACAGTCTTTAATAAGTGTACACAGTGTTACACAGTCTTAAATAAGTGTACACAGTGTTACACAGTCATCAAGAAGTGTACACAGTGTTACACAGTCTTAAATAAGTGTACACAGTGTTACACAGTCATCAAGAAGTGTACACAGTGTTACACAGTCTTAAATAAGTGTACACAGTGTTACACAAGGCCATCAAGAGTTCCTTATCGATCAGAATACTGTAGAGAGCACTCACTAGTACAGTCAAATATCCAGCACTCTTGTGTCATTTATTATATTCTCTGTGTGTGTGTTGGCTCAGCTATGCCATTCCCACACTTGTTATAGCGTCAGGTTTCAACTCCACCCCTGACGTGTGAAAAAATATCAGAATATATCACAACAGAATCTAATGTATTTTTTTCAGTTTTTGGGGGGATGGGGGAGAGTTAGTTGCAATTTGTTCAATGGATTATTTCAGCTGCGTCCAGTCCAACGTAGTAATCACAATATTGACTGTGGTAAAGCTGGTATAATCCATCACACAAATTGAAGCTACGAAGGAAAAAAAAATTGTAGAGCCTACGGTGATAAGCCTATCCTGAATTTAAACATGTCATGGGAACAGTGGAAACCTGACGCCATCACCAGGGTGGTAAGAATATATATATATATATATATATATATATATATATATATATATATATATATATATATATATATATATATATATATATATATATATATATATATATATATATATAAAGGATTCTCAGCCACGAGTGGGCGAAATGTGACCACGAGTGGGCAAAATGTGGTCACGAGTGGGCGAAATGTGGCCACGAGTGGGCGAAATGTGGTCACGAGTGGGCGAAATGTGGTCACGAGTGGGCGAAATGTGATCACGAGTGGGCGAAATGTGGTCACGAGTGGGCGAAGTGTGGCCACGAGTGGGCGAAATGTGGCCACGAGTGGGCGAAATGTGACCACGAGTGGGCGAAATATGGCCATGAGTGGGCGAAATGCTCTATTAAAAGAATTCCGGCCAGGTCGTTGAACAGGCCTCCTGGTGGATCAGGGCCTGATCAACCAGGCTGTTACTGCTGGCCTGCTCGTACACCGACGTATGAGTCACAGCCCGGCTGGTCAGGTACTGACTTTAGGTGCCTCTCAAGCGCCTTCTTAAAGACAGCCAGGGGTCTATTGGTAATCCCCCTTATGTATGCTAGGAGGCAGTTGAACAGTCTCGGGCACCTGATACTGCAGTGGACAGTGGAGACTAACATGATCTTCAGTGGTAACACGTTTCAACTGCTTAGAAATGGAAAGAATGAAGAACGCAAGAGAGACACTGTAAACAGAAAACAAAGATGGTCGCCAAATTGTTTTTCTATCGAAAAACACGATATGGCAGATGTCACGACAGCCAGGAAAATGACTGGGTGGATAACGAGAACTTTCAAAACTGGGAAAATAGTGTAAGTGGTGAGATTATTTAAGTCGCTTGGGCTCTCTCGCTTAGGGCACTGTTCAGTGTTGACGGCCCCGTTCAGGGTGGGAGAGATATCACGCCTGGAACAGATACAGAGATCATTTACAGCTCGTACGGAGCCAATGAAGGCATTAAACTACTGGGATCGCCTCGGAATCCTAAATATTAGTCGATGGAGCGAAGAAGAAGAAGAAGAGAGAGAGAGAGAGAGAGAGAGAGAGAGAGAGAGAGAGAGAGAGAGAGAGAGAGAGAGAGAGAGAGACAGACAGACAGACAGACAGACAGACAGACAGACAGACAGACAGGCAGACAGACAGAGAGACAGACAGGCAGACAGACAGACAGACAGACAGACAGACAGACAGACAGACAGACAGACAGAGACAGACAGAGAGACAGACAGACAGACAGACAGACAGACAGACAGACAGACAGACAGACAGACAGACAGACAGACAGACAGACAGACATAATAATATATACTACATGGAAGGTACTTGAGGGCTTGGTCCCGAATCTACACACTACCATAACCATATTTTAGAGTGAAGTTAAGTATAAAGCAAGTACCACCGTGAACAAAGTAAGAGAACACTGCATCAACATCCGTGGAGCCAGACTTAACGCTTTACCACAAGACATCAGAAACTCTGCCTAAGTAAGTGTAGAAGTCTTTAAGAAGAGGTTCGACATGTACCTCCGTTAAGTGTCGGGTAAATCAGGCTGTGATGGATATGTGGGCCACCAACAGCCTGGGTGACCAGGCAAGCACCAGACAAACCTGGACCAGGGCCGGGCTGCGGAAGACTCTAAATAGTTCTGTGTCCGTATGTCCTCTCTCCTCTCATGTCCACAATTTTCCCATGTTTATCTTTGCATTCCTATGTCCTCTTCGTTCCCATGTTAACTGTGTTCCCATTTCCGCTGTTCACCCATATCCTCTGTGTTCCCATGTCCTTTGTGTCCCCATGTCCACGGAGGATATCCTAATTCCGAGTTTTATTTCAGAAAGTGGACACTGTGTCCTGGCCAGAGTGTGTTTTTCCCAGTGTGAGAGATGCAGTGGTTGTGGGAGATGGTGAGGAGGCATGAACATAGGAGGAGGAGGAAGAGGAGGAGGAGGAGAAGAGGGGTGATTTGGGAGGCTCCCCCAGCCTCCAGAGGGGTAGAGCAAGGCACGCACCACAGTGTGAAAGCCCCAGGTGAATGTGTGGTAATGGACGTGTAGCTTTCTCGTTGGTAACTGAATACTTGTGACTTATAATGGAGGGTACACGAATGTTATGTGTGTGTGTGTGTGTGTGTACTCACCTACTTGTGGTTGCAGAGGTCGAGTCCAAGCTCCTGGCCCCGCCTCTTCACTGGTCGCCACTAGGTCACTCTCCCTGAACCATGAGCTTTATCGTACCTCTGCTTAAAGCTATGCATGGATCCTGCCTCTACTACATTGCTTGCCAGACTATTCCACTTCCTAACAACTCTATGACTGAAGAAATACTTCCTAACATACCTTTGACTCATCTGAGTCTTCAGCTTCCAATTGTGACCCCTTGTTTCTGTGTCCCATCTCTGGAACATCCTGCCTCTGTCCACCTTGTCTATTCCACACAGTATTTTGTATGCCGTTATCATGTCTCCCCTGGCCCTCCTGTCCTCCAGTGTTGTCAGATCGATTTCCCTTAACCTTTCTTCATAGGACATTCCCCTGAGCTCTGGAACCAACCTTGTTGCAAACTGTGGCATGCAAAGAGTACGTAACCTTTATTCGGCGCATGGACACACCCTCATTTACAGGCTATCTCCCCCAACCAGCGAACCAGGTTGCTAAGAGTTGATGATGGGGCCCCATCGTTCAACTAGTGACCAGGTTCTAGCCAATAAGAAGGTGGGATTGACAATCGCAGAGGTTATGTGGATACCGCTCTCCTGTCTGCCCTTGTCATTCCCACTCTAGAGCTGGTTGAAGCACGGTCTGCTATCTTGTGGCTTCTATTTCTGCCTTGCTTACCGTGGAGTGCACTATATTTATCACTGTACATAGTGTACATATTGCTGTTATAATTGGTGAAGGATAATATAAGTCTAAACTTTTTCTACTGTGTTTATTTGCTCCCATTACACCTGGGATAACAGGCCATTTGAAATCCTAGGTTGTAATACAAACCTTTGCGCTTTCTCTAATTTCTTGACGTGTTTGACCAGGTGTGGGTTCCAAACTGGTGCTGCGTACTCCAGTATGGGCCTAACGTACACAGTGTATAATGTCTTGAACGATTCCTTACTGAGGTACCGGAACGCTATTCTCAGGTTTGCCAAGCGCCCATATGCTGCAGCAGTTATCTGGTTAATGTGTGCTTCTGGCGATGTACTCGGTATTATACTCACTCCTAGGTCTTTCTCCTTGCCCTCCTCCGATCTTCATGCCTTTGCATTTGGCGGGGTTAAATTCTAGAAGCCAGTTTCTGGACCACACATCCAGCCTGTCCAGGTCTCTTTGTAGACCTGTCTGGTCCGCGTCTGATTTAATTCTTCTCATTAACTTCACGTCATATTCAAACAGGGACACTGCTGAGTCTATCCCTTCTGTCATGTCGTTCACATGTACCAAGAATAGCACTAGTCCCAGGACTGACCCCTGTGGGACCCCGCTCGTCACTGGCGCCCACTGTGATACCTCATCACGTACCATGACTCGTTGTTGCCTCCCTGTCAGGTATTCTCTGATCCATTGCAGTGCCCTTCCTGTTATACGCGCCTGTTCCTCTAGCTTCTGTACTAATCTCTTGTGAGGAACTGTGTCGAAAGCCTTCTTGCAGTCCAAGAAAATGCAATCAACCCACCCCTCCCTCTCATTTCTTACTTCAGTTACCTTCCCATAAAACTCCAGAAGGTTTGTGACACAGGATTTGCCTTCTATGAATCCGTGCTGGTTTTCATTTATAATCTTGTTCCGTTCCAGGTGCTCCACCACTCTCCTCCTGATAATCTTCTCCATGACTTTGCATACTATACATGTCAGAGACACAGGTCTGTAATTTAGTGCCTCGTTTCTGTTTCCTTTCATAAATATGGGGACTACATTTGCTGTGTGTGTGTGTGTGTGTGTGTGTGTGTGTGTGTGTGTGTGTGTGTGTGTGTGTGTGTGTGTGTGTGTGTGTGTGTGTGTGTGTGTGTGTGTGTGTGAGATGTGTGTTTGCGTGCGTGCGAACGGTGGTGTGAGTGTGGGAGAGGAGACAGGTGGCTTGCATGGGTGGTGGACAAGAGCTTTCTGCCTGTCGTTACCATTCGATACAGCCTCACACATGGGTGCTTTCCCGCGCACACACACACACACACACACACACACACACACACACACAGGTACCTGCACTCACAACACTCACTCTCTCAATCCCTTCGTAATCTGTCTCGGTAGGCCGAATACCTTCTCACTTACACTTTTCCTCCTTCCTTATACTTCCAAATACCTCCTTATATTCATATACGCTTCCTTAACTTACTTACCTATTTTCCTACCTCCTTTCCACCAGCATCTTACACCTCCAAACAACTCCTTGCAGCGCCTTATACCTGCTTCTAATTGGTGATATGTTTACCACTGAGTTGAAAGGCTCAGTTTACCTGGCTGACTGCTCAGGTCTCACCTGGAATTAATTACCAGCAAGTTGCTTATGCAACTATATATTAATCACATCACTATTACAAACAGGTAAGTGTGTGACTATCGTGGACAGCGAGCTGTGGTGTGACTATCGTAGACAGCGAGCTGTGGCGTAACTACCGTAGACAGCGAGCTGTGGCGTAACTACCGTAGACAGCGAGCTGTGGTGTGACTATCGTAGACAGCGAGCTGTGGTGTGACTATCGTAGACAGCGAGCTGTGGTGTGACTATCGTAGACAGCGAGCTGTGGTGTGACTATCCTAGACAGCGAGCTGTGGTGTGACTATCGTAGACAGCGAGCTGTGGCGTGACTATCGTAGACAGCGAGCTGTGGTGTAACTACCGTAAACAGCGAGCTGTGGCGTAACTACCGTAGACAGCGAGCTGTGGCGTAACTACCGTAGACAGCGAGCTGTGGCATAACTACCGTAGACAGCGAGCTGTGGCGTAACTACCGTAGACAGCGAGCTGTGGTGTAACTACCGTAGACAGCGAGCTGTGGCGTAACTACCGTAGACAGCGAGCTGTGGCGTAACTACCGTAGACAGCGAGCTGTGGCGTAACTACCGTAGACAGCGAGCTGTGGCGTAACTACCGTAGACAGCGAGCTGTGGCGTAACTACCGTAGACAGCGAGCTGTGGCGTAACTACCGTAGACAGCGAGCTGTGGCGTAACTACCGTAGACAGCGAGCTGTGGCGTAACTACCGTAGACAGCGAGCTGTGGCGTAACTACCGTAGACAGCGAGCTGTGGCGTAACTACCGTAGACAGCGAGCTGTGGCGTAACTACCGTAGACAGCGAGCTGTGGCGTAACTACCGTAGACAGCGAGCTGTGGCGTAACTACCGTAGACAGCGAGCTGTGGCGTAACTATCGTGTACCGCGAGTGTGACTATCGCACAGTGTGAGCCACGATAGTCATACCTCTCGCACTATTGCCAGGATATCGCTGGTTTAACTATATTTTACAACACGTTCTGACAGACCAAAATTTATTCTCCCCCCAAAAATATTGTTCCAATGAAATAAATTCCGTATTTTTTTTTCAGTTTATTCTATGTAAAAAAAATCCAACTAAAAAATCTTGATTATTTTTTTTTTCAATTTATTCTATAAAAAAATCCAACTAAAAAATTCTATTCTATTTATTTTTTTCAATTTATTCGTATTTTTTTATTAAAACAAAAAATTCTTGATTTTTTCCAATTTATTCTTAAAATTATTTTGAAATTTTTAATTAAAAATTTTTCGATTTTTTTTTTAAATTAATCCATAATTTTTTTATTATATGATGCTGAAAATTATTTAATATTTACGTTTGTGGGTTTTGTTAGGTTTGAATCCTCTCTACTGCACCACTCTTGTTATTATGGAGTGGTCACGATGCTGGCCCACTCTCCCCACTCTCCCCACTCTCCCCACTCTCCCCACTCTCCCCACTCTCTCCACTCTCCCCACTCTCCCCACTCTCCCCACTCTCTCCACTCTCCCCACTCTCCCCACTCTCTCCACTCTCACCACTCTCCCCACTCTCACCACTCTCCCCACTCTCGCCACTCTCGCCACTCTCCCCACTCTCTCCACTCTCTCCACTCTCCCCACTCTCCCCACTCTCTCCACTCTCCCCACTCTCCCCACTCTCTCCACTCTCTCCACTCTCCCCACTCTCCCCACTCTCTCCCCTCTCTCCACTCTCCCCACTCTCCCCACTCTCTCCACTCTCCCCACTCTCCCCACTCTCTCCACTCTCCCCACTCTCCCCACTCTCTCCACTCTCTCCACTCTCCCCACTCTCTCCACTCTCCCCACTCTCTCCACTCTCACCACTCTCCCCACTCTCTCCACTCTCTCCACTCTCCCCACTCTCTCCACTCTCCCCACTCTCCCCACTCTCTCCACTCTCCCCACTCTCTCCACTCTCCCCACTCTCCCCACTCTCTCCACTCTCCCCACTCTCTCCACTCTCTCCACTCTCCCCACTCTCTCCACTCTCTCCACTCTCCCCACTCTCTCCACTCTCCCCACTCTCCCCACTCTCTCCACTCTCCCCACTCTCTCCACTCTCCCCACTCTCCCCACTCTCTCCACTCTCCCCACTCTCTCCACTCTCTCCACTCTCCCCACTCTCTCCACTCTTCCCACTCTCCCCACTCTCTCCACTCTCCCCACTCTCTCCACTCTCCCCAGTCTCTCCACTCTCCCCACTCTCTCCACTCTCCCCACTCTCTCCACTCTTCCCACTCTCCCCACTCTCTCCACTCTCTCCACTCTCCCCACTCTCTCCACTCTTCCCACTCTCCCCACTCTCTCCACTCTCCCCACTCTCTCCACTCTCTCCACTCTCCCCACTCTCTCCACTCTTCCCACTCTCTCCACTCTCTCCACTCTCCCCACTCTCTCCACTCTCTCCACTCTCCCCACTCTCTCCACTCTTCCCACTCTCCCCACTCTCTCCACTCTCCCCACTCTCTCCACTCTCCCCACTCTCCCCACTCTCCCCACTCTCCCCACTCTCCCCACTCTCCCCACTCTCCCCACTCTCTCCACTCTCTCCACTCTCCCCACTCTCTCCACTCTTCCCACTCTCTCCACTCTCCCCACTCTCCCCACTCTCCCCACTCTCCCCACTCTCCCCACTCTCCCCCCTCTGCACACTCTCCCCACTCTCTCCACTCTCCCCACTCTCTCCACTCTTCCCACTCTCCCCACTCTCTCCACTCTCCCCACTCTCCCCACTCTCCCCACTCTCTCCACTCTCCCCACTCTCTCCACTCTTCCCACTCTCCCCACTCTCTCCACTCTCCCCACTCTCCCCACTCTCCCCACTCTCCCCACTCTCTCCACTCTCCCCACTCTCTCCACTCTCCCCACTCTCCCCACTCTCTCCACTCTCCCCACTCTCCCCACCCTCCCCACTCTCTCCACTCTCCCCACTCTCCCCACTCTCTCCACTCTTCCCACTCTCCCCACTCTCTCCACTCTCCCCACTCTCCCCACTCTCCCCACTCTCCCCACTCTCTCCACTCTTCCCACTCTCCCCACTCTCCCCACTCTCCCCACTCTCTCCATTCTCCCCACTCTCCCCACTTACCCCCACTTACCCCCACTCACCCCCACTCATCCCACTCACCCCACTCATCGTCACTCATCCCCACTCACCCCACTCATCCCCACTCATCCCCATTCATCCCCACTCTCCCCACTCATCCCCACTCATCCTCGCTCACCCCACTCACCCCCACTCACCTCACTCATCCTCACTCATCCCCACTCATCCCCACTCTCCCCACTCATCCCCACTCACCCCACTCATCCCAACTCTCCCCACTCATCCTCACTCACCCCACTCACCCCCACCCACCCCACTCATCCCCACTCACCCCACTCATCCCAACTCTCCCCACTCATCCTCACTCACCCCACTCACCCCACTCATCCCCACTCATCCCCATTCATCCCCACTCTCCCCACTCATCCTCACTCATCCCACTCACCCCACTCATCCCCACTCTCCCCACTCATCCCCACTCTCCCCACTCATCCTCACTCACCCCACTCACCCTACTCATCCCCACTCACCCCACATCCTCACTCATCCCACTCTCCCGACTCATCCCCACTCTTCCCACTCACACTAATAGAGTGGGTTAATTTGTTCTAAATAGATAGAATGAGTTGAGTTGCTCAAACCAACAGTTAATTTGTTAGTGAACAAAAATTCCGACAATTTCAATAAAAAATTTATTGCAGTTTAATAATAATAATAATAATAATAATAATAATAATAATAATAATAATAATAATAATAATAATAATAATAATAACAATAATAATAATAATAATAATAATAATAATAATAATAATAATAATAATAATAATAATAATAATAATAAATTCGGCTGTATTATTGTTGCCTCAGACAGTAATAAAATCGCTATGAAAAATGCACTATTGTTGTTGTATTAATATTGTATTAATGTGGCGTATTTATATTCTCTTTCACCAGCACTGAAATAATACAATGTTGTATTTTGTCGGAATACATCAGGGTCGAAATAAACTTTTGATGAGAGTAGACATATAACACTGACAGCCTGCAGGAACACAGTAGACATATAACACTGACAGCTTGCAGGAACACAGTAGACATATAACACTGACAGCCTGCAGGAACACAGTAGACATATAACACTGACAGCCTGCAGGAACACAGTAGACATATAACACTGACAGCCTGCAGGAACACAGTAGACATATAACACTGACAGCCTGCAGGAACACAGTAGACATATAACACTGACAGCCTGCAGGAACACAGTAGACATATAACACTGACAGCCTGCAGGAACACAGTAGACATATAACACTGACAGCCTGCAGGAACACAGTAGACATATAACACTGACAGCCTGCAGGAACACAGTAGACATATAACACTGACAGCCTGCAGGAACACAGTAGACATATAATACTGACAGCCTGCAGGAACACAGTAGACATATAACACTGACAGCCTCCAGGAACACAGTAGACATATAACACTGACAGCCTCCAGGAACACAGTAGACATATAACACTGACAGCCTGCAGGAACACAGTAAACATATAACACTGACAGCCTGCAGGAACACAGTAGACATATAACACTGACAGCCTGCAGGAACACAGTAGACATATAACACTGACAGCCTGCAGGAACACAGTAGACATATAACACTGACAGCCTGCAGGAACACAGTAGACATATAACACTGACAGCCTGCAGGAACACAGTAGACATATAACACTGACAGCCTGCAGGAACACAGTAGACATATAACACTGACAGCCTGCAGGAACACAGTAGACATATAACACTGACAGCTTGCAGGAACACAGTAGACATATAACACTGACAGCCTGCAGGAACACAGTAGACATATAACACTGACAGCCTGCAGGAACACAGTAGACATATAACACTGACAGCCTGCAGGAACACAGTAGACATATAACACTGACAGCCTGCAGGAACACAGTAGACATATAACACTGACAGCCTGCAGGAACACAGACATATAACACTGACAGCCTGCAGGAACACATAGACATATAACACTGACAGCCTGCAGGAACACAGTAGACATATAACACTGACAGCCTGCAGGAACACAGTAGACATATAACACTGACAGCCTGCAGGAACACAGTAGACATATAACACTGACAGCCTGCAGGAACACAGTAGACATATAACACTGACAGCCTGCAGGAACACAGTAAACATATAACACTGACAACCTGCAGGAACACAGTAGACATATAACACTGACAGCCTGCAGGAATACAGTAAACCTATAACACTGACAGCCTGCAGGAACACAGTAGACATATAACACTGACAGCCTGCAGGAACACAGTAGACATATAACACTGACAGCCTGCAGGAACACAGTAAACATATAACACTGACAGCCTGCAGGAACACAGTAGGCATATAACACTGACAGCCTGCAGGAACACAGTAGACATATAACACTGACAGCCTGCAGGAACACAGTAGACATATAATACTGACAGCCTGCAGGAACACAGTAGACATATAACGCTGACAGCCTGCAGGAACACAGTAGACATATAACACTGACAGCCTGCAGGAACACAGTAAACATATAACACTGACAGCCTCCAGGAACACAGTAGACATATAACACTGACAGCCTGCAGAAACACAGTAGACATATAACACTGACAGCCTGCAGGAACACAGTAGACATATAATACTGACAGTCTGCAGGAACACAGTAGACATATAACACTGACAGCCTCCAGGAACACAGTAGACATATAACACTGACAGCCTGCAGAAACACAGTAGACATATAACACTGACAGCCTGCAGGAACACAGTAGACATATAATACTGACAGCCTGCAGGAACACAGTAGACATATAACACTGACAGCCTGCAGGAACACAGTAGACATATAACACTGACAGCCTGCAGGAACACAGTAGACATATAACACTGACAGCCTGCAGGAACACAGTAGACATATAACACTGACAGCCTGCAGGAACACAGTAGACATATAATACTGACAGCCTCCAGGAACACAGTAGACATATAACACTGACAGCCTGCAGGAACACAGTAGACATATAACACTGACAGCCTCCAGGAACACAGTAGACATATAACACTGACAGCCTCCAGGAACACAGTAGACATATAACACTGACAGCCTGCAGGAACACAGTAGACATATAACACTGACAGCCTCCAGGAACACAGTAGACATGTAACACCGACAGCCTGCAGGAACACAGTAGACATATAACACTGACAGCCTGCAGGAACACAGTAGACATATAATACTGACAGCCTGCAGGAACACAGTAGACATATAACACTGACAGCCTGCAGGAACACAGTAGACATATAACACTGACAGCCTGCAGGAACACAGTAGACATATAACACTGACAGCCTCCAGGAACACAGTAGACATATAACACTGACAGCCTGCAGGAACACAGTAGACATATAACACTGACAGACTGCAGGAACACAGTAGACATATAACACTGACAGCCTGCAGGAACACAGTAGACATATAACACTGACAGCCTCCAGGAACACAGTAGACATATAACACTGACAGCCTGCAGGAACACAGTAGACATATAACACTGACAGCCTCCAGAAACACAGTAGACATATAACACTGACAGCCTCCAGGAACACAAACATATAACACTGACAGCCTCCAGGAACACAGGCATATAATACTGACAGCCTCCAGGTACACAGACATAGAGCACTGACAGCCTCAAGGAACACAGTAGACATATAACACAGACAGCCTCCAGGAACATAGTAGACATATAACACTGACAGCCTCCAGAAACACAGACACAGAACAATGACAGCCTCCATGAACACAGTAGATATATAACACTGACAGCCTCCAGGAACACAGGCATATAACACTGACAGCCTCTAGGAACACAGACATATGACACTGGCAGCCTCCAGGAACACAGACATATAACGCTGACAGCCTCCAGGAACACAGACGTATAACACTGACAGCCTCCGGGAACACAGGCATATAACACTGACAGCCTCCAGGAACACAGACATATAACACTGACAGCCTCCAGGAACACAGACATATAACACTGACAGCCTCCAGAAACACAGACATATAACACTGACAGCCTCCAGGAACACAGACATATAACACTGACAGCCTCCAGGAACACAGACATATAGCACTGACAGCCTCCAGGAACACAGACATATAACACTGACAGCCTCCAGGAACACAGACATAGAGCACTGACAGCCTCAAGGAACACAGTAGACATATAACACTGACAGCCTCCAGGAACACAGACATATAACACTGACAGCCTCCAGTAACACAGTCATATAACACTGACAGCCTTCAGGAACACAGAAATAGAGCACTGACAGCCTCAAGGAACACAGTAGACATATAACACTGACAGCCTCCAGGAACACAGACATATAACACTGACAGCCTTCAGGAACAGACATAGAGCACTGACAACCTCAAGGAACACAGTAGACATATAACACTGACAGCCTGCAGGAACACAGTAGACATATAACACTGACAGCCTCCAGGAACACAGTAGACATAGAACACTGACAGCCTCCAGAAACACAGACAGAGAACAGTGACAGCCTCCAGGAACACAGTAGATATAACACTGACAACCTCCAGGAACACAGACATAGAACACTGACAGCCTCAAGGAACACAGTAGACATATATCACTGACAGCCTCCTCAAACACAGACACAGAACACTGACAGCCTCCTCAAACACAGTAGACACAGAACACTGACAGCCTGCAGGAACACAGTAGATAGAGAACACTGACAGCCTGCAGGAACACAGTAGACAGAGAACACTGACAGCCTGCAGGAATTCAGCAGACATAGAACACTGACAGCCTGCAGGAACACAGTAGACAGAGAACACTGACAGCTTGCACGAACACAGTAGACAGAGAACACTGAAAGCCTGCAGGAACACAGTAGACAGAGAACACTGACAGCCTGCAGGAACACAACAGACATAGAACACTGACAGCCTGCAGGAACACAGTAGACAGAGAACACTGACAGCCTGCATGAACACAGTAGACAGAGAACACTGACAGCCTGCAGAACCACAGTAGACAGAGAACACTGACAGCCTGCAGGAACACAGTAGACGGAGAACACTGACAGCCTCCAGGAACACAGCAGACATAGAACACTGACAGCCTGCAGGAACACAGCAGACATAGAACACTGACAGCCTCCAGGAACACAGCAGACTTAAGACACTGACAGCCTCCAGGAACACAGAAGACAGAGAACACTGACAGCCTCCTGGAACACAGTAGACAGAGAACACTGACAGCCTCCAAGAACACCTCACCAAACTTCAGACGTGGTCAAACAAGTGGCTGCTCGAGTTAAACCCTAGCAATTGCGAGACCATGTGAAGTGTAGAAGATGACAGACCTGACACAGAGTACAGCATGGGTGGAGAGACGCTTCGAATATCAGGAAGTGAGAAGGACCTGGGGGTAAACATACCAGCGAACATATTGCCAGCAATACGTATAATCCGTATAACGTCAGAACAGCATTCAGGAACTTGAACGAAGAGTCCTTCAGAACCTTGTATATGACATATGTTAGATCAGTCACTGAGTATTCAGCCCCAGCATCAAGCCCACACCAGGTAAAACACGTAAAGACACTGGTAAATATCCAAAGGTTTGCAACCAGATTAGTACCAGACCTGAGAGGAAAGCACAGTTAGGAAAGGGTGAAGGAACTCAACCTGACCTTCTTAGAGAAGAGAAGGACAAGGGGAGACATGATTACGATATAAAAATCTTATGAGGAATAGCAAAAACAGATAACTACAGGCCCTTTGAATTAGGACCAGGGTGAAGGGGACACAGATTAGTCACAGGGATGTCAGGAAGTATTTCTTTAGAACAGTGGAATGATTTGGATGAGGCAAACTCATTACACAGGTTCGAAAGTAGATACGGTAAAACCCAAGACGCCAGAAGTTAATGATGCCGATCGTAGTGATCTCTGAGGGGGGACCAGGAGCTGAGCGTCGGCCACAGTGGACACAACACGGCGAGTATAGCTCGGTGAGTTCACACGCTGATCCAACTCATCTTTGAGGCGGGTCCAGGAGCTGAGTGTCGACCCCAGCGCACACAACACGGTGAGCACACCACAGAGCATCTCATTAGAGCCGCGAGAAGCTGTCAAGTCACCAAGTGATGCTGTGCCAGGCGGTAGCTAAGATAGGTAATTATAAATCAAAGCCAATTCTCTCTCTCTCTCTCTCTCTCTCTCACACACACACACACACACACACACACACACACACACACACACACACACACACACACACACACACACACACACACACACACACACACACACACACACACACACACACACACACACACACACACACACACACACACACACACACACACACACACATACACACACACACTGCCTCTTCCCCAGGAGTTCAGCAAGTTCCCCCCAGGGCTATCAAAATCCCCCCGGGCCTGTTGAACTTCCCCCAGGCCGGTCGAAGTTCCTCCAGGCATGTTGAAGTTCCCCATGAAGTTCCCATGGGTGTGAATAAGTTCCCACGGGTCTGGGTAAGTTCCCACGGGTTTGGATAGGTTCCCACGGGTCTGGGTAAGTTCCAACGGGTTTGGATAGGTTCCCACGGGTCTGGACAAGTTCCACAAGTCTAGATAAGTTCTCACGAGTCTGGAGAAGTTCCCACGGGCCTCAATAAGTTTCCGCGGGTTTGAATAAGTTCCCACAGGTCTGGATAAGTTCTCACGGGTCTGAATACTTTCCCACGGGTCTAAATACTTTCCCTCGTGTCTAAATACTTTCCCACGGGTCTAAATAACTTTATCTCGTTGACATCACTATGCTGTACGAATGTGTTCCATACTCGAGTCATCCTGGGGATAAATGATCTCAGATGAAGTGATGTTCTGGAGAAGGTTACATCCAGAGTGAAGTTGCTGCTGGCTGCCCGTCTTGTGGTATAGAAGCTTGCTTCTCGCTGTCCTCGAAGTGGAGCCAAGTGGGGTACTTTGACAATATTGGTCTTGTTGCTTTCTCTTATTTCCTGTTACTTTCTCTTACTTCCTGTTACTTTCTCTTACTTCCTGTTACTTTCTCTTACTTATTGTTCCTTTCTCTTGCTTCCTGATGCTTTCTCTTGTTTCCTCTTGCCTTCTCTTATTTCGCGTCACTTTATCTTACTTCTTGTTGCTTTCTCTTGCCTCCTGTTGCTTTCTTTTACTTCCTGTTCCTTTCTCTTGCTTCCTGTTGCTTTCTCTTACTTCCTGTTCCTTTCTCTTGCTTTCTCTTACTTCCTGTTCCTTTCTCTTGCTTCCTGGTACTTTATCTTACTTTTTGTTCCTTTCCCTTGCTTCCTGTTGCTTTCTGTTACTTCCCGTTCCTTTCTCTTGCTTCCTGTTCCTTTCTCTTACTTCCTGTTCCTTTCTCTTGCTTCCTGTTACTTTCTCTTACTTCTTGTTCCTTTCTCTTGCTTCCTGTTGCTTTCTCTTACTTCCTGTTCCTTTCACTTGCTACCTGTTTCTTTCTCTTACTTCTTGTTCCTTTCTCTTGCTTCCTGTTGCTTTCTCTTACTTCTTGTTCCTTTCTCTTGCTTCCTGTTGCTTTCTCTTACTTCTTGTTCCTTTCTCTTGCTTCCTGTTGCTTTCTCTTACTTCCTGTTCCTTTCTCTTGCTACCTGTTTCTTTCTCTTACTTCTTGTTCCTTTCTCTTGCTTCCTGTTGCTTTCTCTTACTTCTTGTTCCTTTCTCTTGCTTCCTGTTGCTTTCTCTTACTTCTTGTTCCTTTCTCTTGCTTCCTGTTGCTTTCTCTTACTTCCTGTTCCTTTCTCTTGCTTCATGTTGCTTTCTCTTACTTCTTGTTCCTTTCTCTTGCTTCCTGTTACTTTCTCTTACTTCTTGTTCCTTTCTCTTGCTTCCTGTTGCTTTCTCTTACTTCTTGTTCCTTTCTCTTGCTTCCTGTTGCTTTCTCTTATTTCCTGTTCCTTTCTCTTGCTTTCTGTTGCTTTCTCTTACTTCCTGTTCCTTTCTCTTGCTTCCTGTTCCTTTCTCTTGCTTCCTGTTATTTTCTCTTACTTCATGTTTCTTTCTCTTGCTTCCTGTTGCTTCCTCTTACTTTCTGTTCCTTTCTCTTGCTTCCTGTTCCTTTCTCTTACTTCTTGTTCCTTTCTCTTGCTTCCTGTTGCTTTCTCTTACTTCTTGTTCCTTTCTCTTGCCTTCTGTTGCTTTCTCTTACTTCCTGTTCCTTTCTCTTGCTTCATGTTGCTTTCTCTTACTTCTTGTTCCTTTATCTTGCTTCGTGTTGCTTTCTCTTACTTCCTGTTCCTTTCTCTTGCTTCCTGTTCCTTTCTCTTACTTCCTGTTCCTTTCTCTTGCTTCCTGTTGCTGTCTCTTACTTCCTGTTCCTTTCTCTTGCTTCCTGTTCCTTTCTCTTTCTTCCCGTTCCTTTCTCTTGCTTCCTGTTGCTGTCTCTTACTTCCTGTTCCTTTCTCTTGCTTCCTGTTCCTTTCTCTTACTTCCCGTTCCTTTCTCTTGCTTCCTGTTGCTGTCTCTTACTTCCCGTTCCTTTCTCTTGCTTCCTGTTCCTTTCTCTTACTTCCCGTTCCTTTCTCTTGCTTCCTGTTGATGTCTCTTACTTCCCGTTCCTTTCTCTTGCTTCCTGTTGCTCTCTCTTACTTCCCGTTCCTTTCTCTTGCTTCCTGTTGCTGTCTCTTACTTCCCGTTCCTTTCTCTTGCTTCCTGTTGCTGTCTCTTACTTCCCGTTCCTTTCTCTTGCTTCCTGTTGCTGTCTCTTACTTCCCGTTCCTTTCTCTTGCTTCCTGTTGCTGTCTCTTACTTCCCGTTCCTTTCTCTTGCTTCCTGTTGCTGTCTCTTACTTCCCGTTCCTTTCTCTTGCTTCCTGTTGCTGTCTCTTACTTCCCGTTCCTTTCTCTTGCTTCCTGCTGGGTTTTAATCGCTGTTCTCCCTGTTCTCTTCCATTAAGGGTCTACTGTCTCTCTCTCCTGTCACTCTGACAGTCATTCCTAGTTATCCTCATCCACCATCTTCTTCCCTTCTATCTTTCTGTCACTGTCTGTCTCATTTTATCAATTTTCCCCATATGTTGCCTGTTTTTTTCGTGTCACTGATTCCCCTTCTGTTAGGAAAGGACGGTTACTGTCCTCTACCGTCTCATTCTGTCTGTTATAGTTTTTCTGCTGTCTCATTCTGTCTCTTATGTTCTTCTGCTAATTCTGTTATTTATGGTTCCACTTTTGACACTTTGTCAGTTATTCTTCCCTTCCTGACACTTTCTGTCAGTTATTCTTCCCTTCCTGACACTTTCTGTCAGTTATTATTCCCTTCCTGATACTTTCTGTCAGTAATTCTTCCCTTCCTGACACTTTCTGTCAGTTATTCTTCCCTTCCTGACACTTTGTCAGTTATTCTTCCATTCATGACACTTTCTGTCAGTTATTCTTCCCTTCCTGACACTTTGTCAGTTATTCTTCCCTTCCTGACACTTTCTGTCAGTTATTCTTCCCTTCCTGACACTTTCTGTCAGTTATTCTTCCCTTCCTGACGCTTTGTCAGTTATTCTTCCCTTCCCGACACTTTGTCAGTTATTCTTCCCTTCCTGACACTTTGTCAGTTATTCTTCCCTTCCTGACACTTTGTCAGTTATTCTTCCATTCATGACACTTTCTGTCAGTTATTCTTCCCTTCCTGACACTTTGTCAGTTATTCCTCCCTTCCTGACACTTTGTCCGTTATTCTTCCATTCATGACACTTTCTGTCAGTTATTCTTCCCTTCCTGACACTTTCTGTCAGTTATTCTTCCCTTCCTGACATTTTCTGTCAGTTATTCTTCCCTTCCTGACACTTTGTCAGTTATTCTTCCCTTCCTGACATTTTGTCAGTTATTCTTCCCTTCCTGACATTTTGTCAGTTATTCTTCCCTTCCTGATACTTTGTCAGTTATTCTTCCCTTCCTGACACTTTCTGTCAGTTATTCTTCCCTTCCTGACACTTTGTCAGTTATTCTTCCCTTCCTGACACATTGTCAGTTATTCTTCCCTTCCTGACACTTTGTCAGTTATTCTTCCCTTCATGACACTTTCTGTCAGTTATTCTTCCCTTCCTGACACTTTGTCAGTTATTCTTCCCTTCCTGACACTTTGTCAGTTATTCTTCCCTTCCTGACACTTTGTCAGTTATTCTTCCCTTCCTGACACTTTGTCAGTTATTCTTCCCTTCCTGACACTTTCTGTCAGTTATTCTTCCCTTCCTGACACTTTCTGTCAGTTATTCTTCCCTTCCTGACACTTTGTCAGTTATTCTTCCCTTCCTGACATTTTGTCAGTTATTCTTCCCTTCCTGACATTTTGTCAGTTATTCTTCCCTTCCTGACACTTTCTGTCAGTTATTCTTCCCTTCCTGACACTTTGTCAGTTATTCTTCCCTTCCTGACACTTTGTCAGTTATTCTTCCCTTCCTGACACTTTGTCAGTTATTCTTCCCTTCCTGACACTTTGTCAGTTATTCTTCCCATCCTGACACTAGTATCAGCAGTGCCAACAGCTCTCATCTGCTGCCACAATCACCATCCTCTGCTACCACCATCAATATCATCTGCAGGTACCATCACTATCATCTGCCACCATCACCATCATCTGCTACCACCATCACTATCATCTGCCACCATCACCATCATCTGCTACCATCACTATCATTTGCCACCATCACTATCATCTGCTACTACCATCACTATCATCTGCTACCACCATCACTATCATCTGCCACCATCACCATCATCTGCTACCACCATCACTATCATCTGCCACCATCACTATCATCTGCTACCATCACTATCATCTGCAACCATCACTATCATCTGTTACCATCACTGTCATCTGCCACCATTACCATCATCTGCTACCACCATCACTATCATCTGCTACCATCACCATCATCTGCTACCATCACTATCATCTGCTACTACCATCACTATCATCTGCTACCACCATCACTATCATCTGCCACCATCACCATCATCTGCTACCACCATCACTATCATCTGCCACCATCACCATCATCTGCTACCACAACTTTCATCTGCCACCATCACCATCATCTGCTACCATCACTATCACCTGCAACCATCACTATCATATGCCACCATCACTATCATCTGCCACCATCACCATCATCTGCTATCACCATCACTATCATCTGCAAACATCACTATCATCTGCTACCATCACTATCATCTGCCACCATCACCATCATCTGCTACCACCATCACTATCATCTGCAAACATCACTATCATCTGCTACCATCACTATCATCTGCCACCATCACCATCATCTGCTACCACCATCACTATCATCTGCCACCATCACCATCATCTGCTACCATCACTATCATCTGCTACCATCACCATCATCTGCTACAATCACTGTCATCTGCCACCATCACTATCATCTGAAACCATCACTATCATCTGCCACCATCACTATCTCCTGCTACCATCACTAGCATCTGCCACCATCACTATCATCTGCAATCATCACTATCATCTGCAACCATCACTATCATCTGCCACCATCACTATCATCTGCCAACATCACTATCTCCTGCTACCATCACTGTCATCTGCAACCATCACTATCATCTGCCACCATCACTATCATCTGCAACCATCACTATCATCTGCTACCATCACTATCATCTGCTACCATCACTATCATCTGCAACCATCACTATCATCTGCCACCATCACTATCATCTGCTACTATCACTGTCATCTGCCACCATCACTATCATTTGCAACCATCACCGTCATCTGTCACCATCATTACCATCTGCAACCATCACTATCATCTGCTACCATCACTATCATCTGCAACCATCACTATCATCTGTTACCGTCACTATCATTTGCAACCATCACCGTCATCTGTCACCATCATTACCATCTGCAACCATCACTATCATCTGCTACCATCACTATCATCTGCCACCATCATCTGCTACCATCACTATCATCTGCTACCATCACCATCATCTGCTACCATCACTATCATTTGCAACCATCATTATCATCTGCAACCATCACCATCATCTACCACCATCACTATCATCCGCAACCATCACTATCATCTGCCACCATCACTATCATCTGCTACTATCCCTGTCATCTGCCACCATCACTATCATCTGCAACCATCACTATCATCTGCCACCATCACTATCATCTGCAACCATCACTATCATCTGCTACCATCACTATCATCTGCTGCTATCACTGCCATCTGCCACCATCGCTATCATCTGCAACCATCACTATCATCTGCTACTATCACTATCATCTGCCACCCTCACTATCATCTGCAACCATCACTATCATCTGCAACCATCACTATCATCTGCTACCATCACTATCATCTGCTACTATCACTGTCATCTGCCACAATTACTATCATCTGCCACCATCACTATCATCTGCCACCATCACTATCATCTGCTACTATCACTGTCATCTGCCACCATCACTATCATCTGCAACCATCACTATCATCTGCCACCATCACTATCATCTGCTACTATCACTGTCATCTGCCACTATCACTATCATCTGCCACCATCATTATCATCTGCAACCATCACTATCATCTGCCACCATCACTATCATCTGCCACCATCATCTACTACCATCACTATCATCTGCTACCATCACCATCATCCGCTACCATCACTATCATCTGCAACCATCACTATCATCTGCCACCCTCACTATCATCTGCAACCATCACTATCATCTGCAACCATCACTATCATCTGCTACCATCACTATCATCTGCTACTATCACTGTCATCTGCCACAATTACTATCATCTGCCACCATCACTATCATCTGCCACCATCACTATCATCTGCTACTATCACTGTCATCTGCCACCATCACTATCATCTGCAACCATCACTATCATCTGCCACCATCACTATCATCTGCTACTATCACTGTCATCTGCCACTATCACTATCATCTGCCACCATCATTATCATCTGCAACCATCACTATCATCTGCCACCATCACTATCATCTGCCACCATCATCTACTACCATCACTATCATCTGCTGCCATCACCATCATCCGCTACCATCACTATCATATGCAACCATCACTATCATCTGCCACCATCACTATCATCTGCTACTATCACTGTCATCTGCCACCATCACTATCATCTGCAACCATCACTATCATCTGCCACCATCACTATCATCTGCTACTATCATTGTCATCTGCCACCATCACTATCATCTGCCACTATCACTATCATCTGCCACCATCACTATCATCTGCAACCATCACTATCATCTGCAACCATCACTGTCATCTGCCACCATCACTATCATCTGCTACTATCACCATCATCTGCCACCATCACTATCATCTGCAACCATCACTATCATCTGCCACCATCACTATCATCTGCTACTATCACTGTCATCAGCCACCATCACTATCATCTGCAACCATCACCATCATCTGCCACCATCACTATCATCTGCAACCATCACTAGCATCTGCCACCATCACCATCATCTGCAACCATCACTATCATCTGCCACCATCACTATCATCTGCTACTATCATTGTCATCTACCACCATCACTATCATCTGCCCCTATCACTATCATCTGCCACCATCACTATCATCTGCAACCATCACTATCATCTGCAACCATCACTATCATCTGCCACCATCACTATCATCTGCTACTATCACCATCATCTCCCACCATCACTATCATCTGCAACCATCACTATCATCTGCCACCATCACTATCATCTGCTACTATCACTGTCATCTGCCACCATCACTATCATCTGCAACCATCACCATCATCTGCCACCATCACTATCATCTGCAACCATCACTAGCATCTGCCACCATCACCATCATCTGCAACCATCACTATCATCTGCCACCATCACTATCATCTGCTACTATCATTGTCATCTGCCACCATCACTATCATCTGCCACTATCACTATCATCTGCCACCATCACTATCGTCTGCAACCATCACTATCATCTGCAACCATCACTATCATCTGCCACCATCACTATCATCTGCTACTATCACCATCATCTGCCACCATCACTATCATCTGCAACCATCACTATCATCTGCCACCATCACTATCATCTGCTACTATCACTGTCATCTGCCACCATCACTATCATCTGCAACCATCACCATCATCTGCCACCATCACTATCATCTGCAACCATCACTAGCATCTGCCACCATCACCATCATCTGCCACCATCACTATCATCTACAACCATCACTATCATCTGCCACCATCACCATCATCTACCACCATCACTATCATGTGCAACCATCACTATCATCTACCACCATCACTATCATCTGCCACCATCACTATCATCTGCCACCATCACTATCATCTGCAACCATCACTATCATCTACCACCATCACTATCATCTGCCACCATCACTATCATCTACCACCATCACTATCATCTGCCACCATCACTATCATCTGCCACCATCACTGTCATCTGCAACCATCACTATCATCTACCACCATCACTATCATCTGCCACCATCACTATCATCTGCAACCATCACTATCATCTGCTACCATCACTATCATCTGCAACCATCACTATCATCTGCCACCATCACTATCATCTGCAACCATCACTATCATCTGCTACCATCACTATCATCTGCAACCATCACTATCATCTGCCACCATCACTATCATCTGCAACCATCACTATCATCTGCCACCATCACTATCATCTGCCACCATCACTATCATCTGCCACCATCACTGTCATCTGCAACCATCACTATCATCTACCACCATCACTATCATCTGCCACCATCACTATCATCTACCACCATCACTATCATCTGCCACCATCACTATCATCTGCCACCATCACTGTCATCTGCAACCATCACTATCATCTACCACCATCACTATCATCTGCCACCATCACTATCATCTACCACCATCACTATCATCTGCCACCATCACTATCATCTACCACCATCACTATCATCTGCCACCATCACTATCATCTACCACCATCACTATCATCTGCCACCATCACTATCATCTGCCACCATCACTGTCATCTGCAACCATCACTATCATCTGCTGCCACTGAACGAATAATGGTGCAGGTGTTTCCTCTTTTTGGGTCACCCTGCCTCGGTGGGAGGCTCTCGGTATGGTAGAAAATAATAATAATAATAATAATAATAATAATAATAATAATAATAATAATAATAATAACAATAATAATAATAATAATAATAATAATAATAATAATAATGAAGATGCTTCTTGATATGGTTTCAATTTGCGCATCGCTAGAGTCATCAGGCTCTAGAGTTCAACTCTAGGAATGCTGAAAGAGCTAAGCTCTATCGGCCATGAGAAGTGTAATGTGTATAGCGGATAAATGAGGTCCTTTTGCAACATCTGAATATCTTCATTCTGCAATAATGATAACTAAATTTTGCAGAATATTCTCATTTATCAACTTGTCGGGTTTTTCTAATCCTTCTGTTCACAACGTGTATAGTACAATATTGTGTATGTGTATGGAACAGTAGTGTGTATGTGTATAGTACGGTATTGCTTACGTGTATAGTACAAGTGTACGTGTATAGTACAGTATTGTGTACATGTATAGTACAGTATTGTGTACATGTATAGTACAGTATTGTGTACGTATATAGTACAGTATGGTGTAACTGAAGACTGTTTGTACTTACTACTGTGTGGTAGACGGTCTTGGGTAGTCAGATCAACTTGTAAGGTATCTTCAACTTATACCTCGCTCTTCCTTGTATTAATTAACGCTTCTCTTCATAAACCAAGAACAATTTAACCATGCCATCACTGGTTTCTATTCCTCACTGCTTATTTAGCCTCGGTGGAACAAGAGTGGCACCATCCGCTGGTCCAGTGTAAACTCAGAGTCTCTCAGAGAGGGACTCTTACTGCAGCAGCAGCCACACACCCACCCTTCCCAGACACCAGAGCCACACTGGGGCTCTACACTGGCACCCTGCTTTACAGTGCCACCCAGTGCCTGCTAGATGGCGTAGCATGCAGGGGAAGTAAGAGCAGTGGGGGTGATAGGACACCCAGTGTGTAAAATACATCTTTCGTACATATCTCCTGCATAAAATCCTTTCTGCTATCAGAGGAGATGATAAGCATGATTTATTCTCCATGAATTTACAACTTTAGCGTTAACTCTTAAGCTGAAGACGAGGGAAGGCGTGTTAAAAACACGAGCAAAGGAAGGGCTCTCAAGCTTAAAAAATTGACATAAATAGATGTAATTTTGATTAGATAGCTCCCGTGGGTGCAGCCTCGCAGGAACTTGCTCTCCCTTGCAAATACTAAATTAGTGTTGATAAGAGAGGCAAGCAAGAGGAGTCTGCTGGTGACTGCAACACTGCCAACACTAACTTCTCACTCCTCGTCCACTCTGAATTATGTCTGTCCTGGAAAATCCCTCAGGAATTTGGGATGCGATTGATTTAAAATATTCTCTGGACGTTAAAGTTTCTCATTTTCTCTCCAAGCTCGACTATTTTTTTTGTAAATAAAGTTTCCCCATTGGCAGAGAAGGTAATCACATATCAGTGTAAAGCAACCATGGGGGGAGTTGAATGAGAGCTCTAGGCCTTTCGTGTTGCAATCAACGCATCCGAAGCTTGCATTGTTGCAGAAATATTTAGGAAGTCAAGATAGCGTTCAAGGAAACGACTCCAGCTAGAGGCGTTCCCTTGAACGGATCTATCCAGACTTCCAACTCATTTCTCCAACATTGCAAGCTGCTGATGATGTATTTATTGCAACACGAAAGGCCTAGAACCATCGTTCAACTACCCTCATGGTTGTTTTGCATCTTGGACCGCTTGTTCGCGATTTTTCCACATCAATATAGGTATTAGTTGTGTATACTAATATACGGTGACGGTCATCGTGGCCTTGAAGTCTGTCAGCCTGAAGACAACCGTATACAATAGCCGGCCAGAGTAGACATAAATTATCTATCAGGGGTTTACGCATGCGGCACTCAGATAAATATTATCCACATTTTCTTAATGCTACTTCAAGTTTTCAGGAGATGAGATAAAGTTGACCAACTTCAAACTTATGATGCAAATTCGGGCACTTAGTCAAATTCGTGGGTAATTACCTACCTCAGCTACACTCGTCAAGTTGTATTCACCTACTGCACTCGCGGAAAGTTTTCACTCGCGAAGTTGTAATTGCTGGGGGGTGGAAGTTGAGTCCCAGCTCCTGGCCTCCTCTTCTTATATATATATATATATATATATATATATATTTATATATATATATATATATATATATATATATATATATATATATATATATATATATATATATATATATGGAATAGGTGGTAAGTTACCAAATGCTGTAAAGAGTTT
>NC_091357.1:18571122-18573622 GCF_038502225.1 Cherax quadricarinatus
GGCGCTGATGTAGAGGGGAGATGGTGAACCTGGCGCTGATGTAGAGGGGAGATGGTGAACCTGGCGCTGATGTAGAGGGGAGATGGTGAACCTGGCGCTGATGTGGAGGGAAGATGGTGAACCTGGCGCTGATGTAGAGGGGAGATGGTGAACCAGGCGCTGATGTAGAGGGGAGATGGTGAACCAGGCGCTGATGTAGAGGGGAGATGGTGAACCTGGCGCTGATGTAGAGGGGAGATGGTGAACCAGGCGCTGATGTAGAGGGGAGATGGTGAACCTGGCGCTGATGTAGAGGGGAGATGGTGAACCTGGCGCTGATGTAGAGGGGAGATGGTGAACCTGGCGCTGATGTAGAGGGGAGATGGTGAACCTGGCGCTGATGTAGAGGGGAGATGGTGAACCTGGCGCTGATGTGGAGGGAAGATGGTGAACCTGGCGCTGATGTAGAGGGGAGATGGTGAACCAGGCGCTGATGTAGAGGGGAGATGGTGAACCAGGCGCTGATGTAGAGGGGAGATGGTGAACCTGGCGCTGATGTAGAGGGGAGATGGTGAACCAGGCGCTGATGTAGAGGGGAGATGGTGAACCAGGCGCTGATGTAGAGGGGAGATGGTGAACCAGGCGCTGATGTAGAGGGGAGATGGTGAACCAGGCGCTGATGTAGAGGGGAGATGGTGAACCAGGCGCTGATGTAGAGGGGAAATGGTGAACCAGGCGCTGATGTAGAGGGGAGATGGTGAACCTGGCGCTGATGTAGAGGGGAGATGGTGAACCAGGCGCTGATGAAGACTGGAGATGGTGAACCAGGCGCCGGTGAAGTGGGGAGATGGTGAACCAGACGCATATAAAGAGTAAAGATAATGAACCACACCACTAAGAGTAACAACTCAAAACTTCTCATACTGAACCCTCTGCCTCCCCCCCCCCAAAAAAAAAAATCAAATCCGTCCAAGAGCCAAAAGTCTCATAAACACTTTAAATGTCTTTTAAAGACCAAATTCTCTCAATAAAACAAGCCCATTAATGGACCATACAATCATAAGAGGATTAACAACAACACATAAAAAATCACATCAGAAATCCAGCTAAAGGATTGATTGAAATCAGGTGAGGTAAGAGGGGATTACCACCGCGGACAGAGGTGAGGTTCATTTACGAAATCGTCATAAACACGATTGTAAACAAACCGGGGAATTGGTGGGGGTTGAACCCGAGGCGAGTTTTAGGATTCATTAGTCATGGGTTTCAATTTTTCCGGTTCCGTGATTTGAGGTGAGGTGGTGATGGGAGAGGTGAACTGGTGACATTAGAGGTGAACTGGTGATAGTAGAGGTGATCTGGTGATAGTAGAGGTGATCTGGTGACATTAGAGGTGATCTGGTGATAGTAGAGGTGATCTGGTGATAGTAGAGGTGATCTGGTGATAGTAGAGGTGATCTGGTGATAGTAGAGGTGAACTGGTGACATTAGAGGTGAACTGGTGATAGTAGAGGTGATCTGGTGACATTAGAGGTGATCTGGTGATAGTAGAGGTGATCTGGTGATAGTAGAGGTGATCTGGTGATAGTAGAGGTGATCTGGTGATAGTAGAGGTGAACTGGTGACATTAGAGGTGAACTGGTGATAGTAGAGGTGATCTGGTGATAGTAGAGGTGAACTGGTGACATTAGAGGTGAACTGGTGATAGTAGAGGTGATCTGGTGATAGAGGTGAACTGGTGACATTAGAGGTGAACTGGTGATAGTAGAGGTGATCTGGTGATAGTAGAGGTGATCTGGTGATAGTAGAGGTGATCTGGTGTTAGTAGAGGTGATCTGGTGACAGTAGAGGTGAACTGGTGATAGTAGAGGTGAACTGGTGACATTAGAGGTGAACTGGTGATAGTAGAGGTGATCTGGTGATAGTAGAGGTGATCTGGTGATAGTAGAGGTGAACTGGTGACTTTAGAGGTGAACTGGTGATAGTAGAGGTGATCTGGTGATAGTAGAGGTGATCTGGTGATAGTAGAGGTGATCTGGTGATAGTAGAGGTGAACTGGTGACTTTAGAGGTGATCTGGTGATAGTAGAGGTGAACTGGTGACTTTAGAGGTGATCTGGTGATAGTAGAGGTGATCTGGTGATAGTAGAGGTGAACTGGTGACTTTAGAGGTGATCTGGTGATAGTAGAGGTGATCTGGTGATAGTAGAGGTGATCTGGTGATAGTAGAGGTGAACTGGTGATAGTAGAGGTGATCTGGTGATAGTAGAGGTGATCTGGTGATAGTAGAGGTGAACTGGTGACTTTAGAGGTGATCTGGTGATAGTAGAGGTGATCTGGTGATAGTAGAGGTGATATGGTGATAGTAGAGGTGATCTGGTGATAGTAGAGGTGATCTGGTGATAGTAGAGATGATATGGTGTTAGTAGAGGTGATCTGGTGATAGTAGAGGTGATCTGGTGATAGTAGAGGTGAACTGGTGACATTAGAGGTGAACTGGTGATAGTAGAGGTGATCTGGTG